>NC_048224.1:138655473-138675458 GCF_002007445.2 Ailuropoda melanoleuca
GATTGTGGCCGCCGCGCGCCGGGACGCCAGGGCTCCTCGCTCCGTACCCACCGGCGGCAGCCGCGCGACCCCGCGCCCCCGCGCTCGCCCACCGGGCAGAGAACCGAAGACCCAGGCCGGCACCCAGGGGCCCGCGAGAGCGACCGCGCTGCCTGTGTGCCGCGGGCGGGCGCTCCTGGAGCGGCGGATGCGCGCGGACAGCCCCTGACGCCGGGCCCGAGGTGAGGGCGACCCCGGGGACGCCGAGACCCCGGCCGAGGCTGGCACTTGGGGTGCCCTGCGCAGGCAAGGGCTGTGCGCACTTCTGCTGAAGTGGAGGGGGGGGCACCGAGCGGCCGCGGCTCAGCGACGCCGAGCAGGGCCTAAGTGGAAGGCTCCCCTTCTTCTGTCTGGCCTCGGGGCGGCTCTCTGTCACCCCTGCAGGGATGCGGGGGCGCACCCCGCTTTCCCGCGCCTCGCGGAAGGAGGCTGGCGGCGAGGATGCTCCCTCCTCAGCCCCCGCTAAGCCGGCTTTGTCTCTCGCCCTCCAGGCTAGGAGGGACCGCGCGGAGCCCGGAGTGGCTGGTTCGGGAGCATGGACAGACACCAGTGCCCGGCGTCCAGCCCTGCCTTGCGGCGGTAAGCGACCTTCTGCCGCGTCCCCGTGGGTCCTGCGCGCGGGGGCCCTTGCATGTAACTCAGGAACTGCCAAGCCGAGGCCACCCGCTCATGGCGCTCTCCCTCCCTCTCTCATCCAGGTGGCTGCTGCTGGGGGCTGTGACAGTGGGGCTCCTGGCCCAGAGCGTTCTGGCGGTAAGTCCTGGGTCCCGTTCATGGGCTCTGATTCGTGCGCGAGAGAATGGAAGGGTCACCTTGTGGCCTTGCCAGAAGGCAGCTCGTGTGTGCTCACCTGAGCGTGCGTGTGTGCGCGCGTGTGTGCGTGCAGCACGGACCCAGCCCAGGCTCTGAGGGCGCTCGCTTTCCCCAGAGAACGTCTCAAGTGTGCCTTCCCTTGGGTTCCCCACTTCAATCCTGTGTGTTACAGGCGGTGGCCCTCCCACGAGAGCCAAAATTTAAAACGTAGCTTGCGGCACCCTCTCCGAAGCTTGAGCAAAACCCTGGCTTCCTGGAGGGAAGACTGTCGGTCCCCATGCTGACCGAGGTGCCAGGGTACGGAGAAGAAACATGTTGGTGGCACTGGGAGGCTGGCGTCTAGGTACCATCCTTGGTAGAGAGTTTTCTGGTGCTTTTAAATGAGAGGCTTTGGGACAATGGGCGGGGCGAGGAGGAGAGCAAGGCAACGGCGCACTTTGTTTTAACCGGGCGAGTGAACAATGGCAGACAAGTCTTAGCCGGGGTGGGAGGTGCTAAGGTGCGTGCAGGGCTGCCCTGCGGTAGTGTCCACGCACTTGGGACTGCACTGTGGGTTTTTGTAAGTTGTGTTTAAGTACTTGGAGCCAATTTCATTGAGCTTGACATAAACAAGGCTCGAGAGCTACCGGTTTTCCCTTCCTTTGGTTGTGGACACAGATGTTTAAACTGGGACCAAAAACAGAGGGACTGTAGTGTCCCCCACCCTTTCATGGAGTACCTGCTTTCAGGTGGCTCTTGTGATCACACGGGACCCTGGGAAGCGGGTTCCATTGAAATTCTGTTACTTTCATTGTTCTGTCCTCATGTCAGATAAAAAAGGATTTTGAAGGCAGTGAGTGAACTGTGTGTGGAAAAGAGCTACCCTAGTTTGGAAAGAACCTTTCGCCTCCCTTTTGTGCCGTCTGCTCCAGTTCAGGGCCCAGACTGGGAAGCTGGAAGGAGCCCACAGACTTTCACCAGAACGTGCCAGGCCAGAGTTTTCTCAAAGCTCAGGTCTGACTCGCTTTCCTTTGCACGTGTCCTGACTTAAGAAGATGAAAGTCTACATACTGCAGCCACTGACGCTGGGGGTCCCTGTGCACGCTCGACATACAGGACTTGGCCAGAGCTATGAGTCCAAGCGGCACATGCACTCTCAGAGGAGGGGGACAGGACAGGACAGCTCTGAGTCATGCTGAGAGCATGTGCACTGATTGCACTGTCTCCATACCCCTCGGCCCCTAGAACCACTTTTGTAACCCCGTGTTTGCCTTCCTGGGGGTGGTGAAAGTCTGGTGAATTTTATCTGGGACTGATCCTAAAACTGGTGGAAAGGCCTTGGGGTCAGAAGACTGGGGTACTAACCAAAGCTCTGCCCTAGTCTCGCAAATCCTGAATCCCAGTCCCACACCTAGAGCAGGAAGAGAACATCCCCCTCCGTGCCTTCCTCCAAAACCTCTTCCATGCTCAGCCTCACTGAGTCTCTGCTCTCTGACTCTTGGGTGGGACTGGGAGCGTTTGTCGGCCGGGCTTCTCAGAGTACTCACCTTGGACCCGCACAGCCACCCAAGGAGGCTGGTTACAACTCCAGAGGTCCACTCTGAACCTGCAGGACCTTCTTCTTTCTTCCCCTCCGAACCTAGATCTTCTGATCAGACTCTGGGGTGGAGCCTGGGGGTCTGCATTCTACTTGACACCAAAGCTTGGGAACCACTGAATTAGAGTATTGAGTTGGGAGGCAAGTGGAGTCACTGGCCATTTGGAGTCATTTTACTGGAGGCATAGGGAGACATATTCTTTCGCAGGTACGCAGTTTGTTATATCCAGCAGTGGATCTTCTGCTTACTAACGTCTTATTGACCCCTGGCTTTAATGGCTGTTACTCATGACATAATGCCTTGATCCTTAATTATATCCACTGAGAAGTCTCTCCCATTTGTGGCAAGTTCATCTCCTCCCCTCTGTTTGCCACGCTCAAGAACCCTGTCTCATTGCTCGTTTGTGCCAAGGACTCTTCCCCAGGGGTAGGTCAAGTCAGTAAAAAGGGCTGCTCATTGTAGTTTGAAGGGCTTTGTAGCAGAAACAGTCAAAAGTAGTTATCAAGGAAAATTTTTTTAAAGGCTTTATTTGTGAGTAATCTCTACACCCAACTCGGGGCTTGAACTCACAACTGCAAGGTCAAGAGTTGCTCCTTCCACCAGCTCAGCCAGCGAGGCACACCCCCCCTTTTTTAAAGCAAGAGTAGACAGTTATTCAATGAATACTTCCTATGTGCCGGTTTGCATGCATCCAGGCCTCATGGGAAACACATCTACCTGAGTGGGTGACTATCGTTACCCCCATTTTGCAGATGAGGAAACAGAGGCGCACAGTGTTTAGCTAGCTTGCTCATGGTCCCTCTCTTTGTAAATGCAGGTGTGGGATTTGAACCCAGCCCCTGCCCACTCGGTGACCCAGGATCAGCCTGTAAGTCAGTAGTGAGGACGCTGCCGAGTTTCAGTATTTGAGTCTTCCGGTTCTGCTTTCTCTTTGCTCTTGACCGTGACTAACAGTAAAGCCCACACACTGGTTTCTGGAAAGGGAACTATCGCTCCTCCTCTGCTCCTGTGCTCTGAAGAGCAGGACCCCAGAGCAAGGTGGAAACGATGTGATCAGATGTCCACAGGGAGAGGGAGAGAAGGAAGCAGAAATCCCCCTGGGCGGCCTGAGGTCAGGGCCCAACAGGGACACGCACGTGCTGCCCCTCGTGCTGCCCTTCCTGAAAGTGCCCAGCCTTGAGCACGGTACCAGGGCGCCAAGTGCGTGGATAGACGGCCCATCCTACAAGGCTGTGTAGCATTGGCGTCCCAGGCTGGACTCTGAAGGCACATGTCCTGGGACCACGATGGTCTGCTGCCTAGCGCTGGCCCTCTCCAAACCCCTGTGTCCCGGCCACCCCCCACACACACACAGTAGGCACGTGGACCGGGACCCGCGCCTCCAGATTGGGGCCGTTGGCTGAGCAGAGCTTAGCAGGGAGCAAGGCAGGCGTCGGGCGTCGGCCAGACCTGTGTGAGGGAAGACTCCTGGGGCAGAGCCTCTGTGGAGACTTGAAAGCTCTCACTGCAGCTAGTGCAGAGCCTTGTTGCTTATCTCAAGAGATGGGGCAGCAGCCTTGAAGATCTAAGAGACCAGTCTTGTGTAACTCTGGAAGGAAGAGAATTCCAGAGAACAAAGACCTTCCCTCAGATCAAATACGCTGTGGGCTGGGCTGACCTCACAACCTCAGCTGGGGAGACTGGCCACACACTCTCGACGCTCACAGGTGTTAGGGTGCGGCCAGGAGACCTGGAGGTGCAGGTCCCATGCACCCCAAGAGATGCTGGGCTCCACACTGCCTGCGGCTGGGCTCCAGCTGGGCTCCAGGCCCTGGAAAATTCACTTGATGGTCCTGTGAGCAGGCACACCTTTCCCTCCTGGCAAAAAAAAAAAAAAAAAAAAAAAAAAAAAAACCCCAATATGTTATGGGGTTTTCGCTTCTCCTTTTGGCTTCTGTTGCTCAGTTGTGTAGCATGTGTAGTTCTAAGATGCTCTATGTGGGAATCCATGAGACCACTTCTCTCCCCAACTTCCGAGAGCATTCGTCCTACTGTTCAAAATCGGGGCCCCTAGGAAGACAGAAGATATCACAGGGTTCCTCCTCTGTTAATGGAAGAACAAGCATGAAGCATGTATCCAGCTCTCTGGAACCAGTAAAGCAAACCTCCCCAGGTGGCCGGTATGACTTGGCCACAGTCAGTAACACAAGGAATGTGTCATAGCATCGCAGAACTAAACGTGGCCACAAAGGGGTGGACAGAGGGGACAGAGCCCTTGCACTGCCCTTGGGAGTATTTGGAGCCAGAGAGAGAGGGGAAAAGTAAAAAGTTCTAAAATAGAAAACAAAGACTTTGCTAAAATAGTAAAAATGAAAGGATTGTCTTTCTGGGGAGAAGATAAAACACGGGTGAGTAGCTTCCGTTCAGTAACAGAGACAACTGAGGGAAAGCAGCTGTGTAGGGCACGCACACCCTCAGCTTTGCGTTTGGTGGTGTAACAGGGCTGTCGTGACCTAGAGGGTGTTTGGGGAACGTCCTTTTCTTTCACTCTGAGGAAGGATATCTTCAGTTAGAGAGCTTCAGGGAAAGGTCTGGAATTGGCCCCCTGCTGTGTGTGCAGGGTCGGTGGGCATCATCACCGCTGGGGACCCTCACCTGGCTGATTCAGCTTGTATAGCAGGCGGTCTGTGCAGGGACTGGGGGCCTTTGGGGCTGTGGATGACACAGTCGTCTTAGGGGCACCAAAATCCCATCCCAGCCTGGCTCTCACTGGCTGTTTGACCCCAGGGCCAGTCACTGGCCCCCCCGGTTCTGGGACATGGGGAAGGGGAAACGTTGTGTCGTATGGTACAAGCACTGGGGCGCTCGGCCGTCAGCGCACCCACCCCTGCCACAGGCCCGCCCCTGTGTGGGGAGTGGCTCCCACCCTTCCCAGCTGTGACACTGGGATGGGAATGCTTTTCCGGGGAAGCATGTGCGCTGCTCCAGGATGTGACTTAAAAATAAATATGCTGCCCTAGGCTTCTTATCTTCAGGGTGTGAGAAGCTTCTGGAATCCATGAATGGTGCTTAATCGGCTGAGATGAGAACAGGCAGGGATTTGGTGGTTACCTCTTGCCGCTGCCCTGGTAGCTGTCCCCTCAGTTCATGAGACTCTTCTGGGTCAGGTAAAGGCCTAATTGACTCCCTGACCTTGATGTCAGTGGCTTCCCTGGGCGTCCGTGATTTTTCTTTCGGTTATCTGTGAATGAGAAAGGGGTTATCCAGTCTTAGGGGGATCCCACAAGTTGCTCCAGTCAGTGAGTGAACCTCAAAGGAAGCCCCCACCCCTAGGCGCTCTGCAGCCTGCCACGGGCTCTGCCCCCCCAACGGAGCGGGCTCTCACATCGGGGCCTCCCCATCTCACAGCGCCCCAGCGGGCTCCTGGCACACCTGGGCGTTCTGTTAGGCTGTGCTCTGCTGCTGTGGGTGAGGCCGCCTTTTGAAGCAACGAGTTCTTCTGTAAAACCCATTCCTCTAAGGAGAAGGTGGTATCCTGGATTGGATCCTGGAAGAGAGAAAGAACGTTCGTGGAAAAACCTGGCAAAATTCTCATAGTCTGTAGTGTATTAATGTAATCGTGTGAGTTTCTGGTTTTCACAGAATGCACCAAGGTTCTGTAAGATGTTGGCATAGCATCATCATTCTCAGTGAAGGGCATACGGGGACCCTCTATGCCACCTGTGCCGCTTTCCTGCAAAACTAACTTATTTCCAAGCAAACACCTGCTCTTAGAAGCCACAGACCAGCCCCATTAGGCGCGTGTGAACCGGGCAGGCCAGTGCAAGAGGAAGCTGCGAGGCAGCCCGTCTTCCACTAGTGAACAGCAGAGGTGGCCAGCAAGAGGGAAATACTGTTCCATCTTTTCTCTCGTAGACAAGTAACAAAGGACACTGCTGTGTACTTGGAAATACAGCCAAAGTGGCCTCTGCCTGACCAAAGAGCTTCTGTCCCCCTAACTCGGGTGGAGTGCTTTATGAAAACAGGGGGAAAGGCATCCTGATGAAGTTTCCAGAGCTCAGCCTGTTGTAGGGGGTCCAGGGATGAGCCACAGTAGCCTCCCTCTTCTTGACCGCCTGACCAGGGAAGAAACCCTTGCAGCTCTTTCCAGACCTTGTGGTGGTGAGACAGGTGTGCGTGATGGTGTCGCTTTCAGAAAGACATTAAACGTTGCTTGCTCACACCCTCGCCCCTCCTAATGTGTCAGGCCAGCATCCGTAGGCCCCTGGGCCCCGTATAGAAAAGGAGAGCCCCGCCGCCACCTTCTATGCCTAGAAAACCCCGTGGACGGCAGGGAGGGGAAGGTGCGCCAGCTGGGCTGTCCAGGGTCCCGGAGTCCCATCTCCGCATGTTCCCTGCACAGCCACAGCCCCCGTGGTGGAGAATGGAGTGCCACGGGCCACATGTCCAAGTGGCCACAACTTCCACTATAGCTATGGGCTGGGGAAAAGGGCCAGGAACAAGGATGGCCAGCGGCCAGTGGCTGTCACTGCACACGTTTGTCTCTATCACCACCGCATAGGGAGAGAGCAGCCTCGGGCCCCGGCCCTGGCCAGTTCTGTTCTGTAGCTTCTTATGCACCCTGTCTCCTCGCCGTAGCCCACAGCCCCTGTCACCCAAAGGACACCCTGCCCCCTTGCCTGTCCGAGCGCCCAGGAGCAGATGCCAGAAGGCCTGGGCCTGGCTGGAGCCTCTGTCCCTTGGGACTGAGACCCGTTTCAGAGTCCAATCAAAGTGCCCTCTCAGCCTGCTAGGACTTCCCATTATCCTTAGATAGTGATGATTTTACGTCATCGTTGGTAACACGTACAGACATTAAACATTTGCCTGCACTCGTCCTCAGCGCAGTTCCTGCTGCCACAGCCCAAAGTTCAGGGCCCGTTTCATCTCCCGTCTGGGCTCTGTGCGCTGGTGCGTTGTCTGTGCCCCCGGCGCGGGGACCCCGCCGCCCTCGGTAGTGTCGGCTCGGGCAACCAGGGAGACACAGCCAGCAGAAAGTGTGCAGACAGGCCTCTTGGATGAGGAACACGGTCATGGAACAACCAGTAAAAGATTAAAGGGTAGCTTTTCTCACTGTGGTTTGGTTTTTGGTTTTTGGGTTTTTTCCCAAATTAAATGCTGCCCCCGCTGGCTGGAGCCGGCCGTGCATGATGATAAAGGACGCGTTGATGGGTCCGTGAAGGATTTGCGATTTTTCCTAGGGATTGTTTCAGCCCCACCCATAAAATTCCTATTTTGCTGCTCTTGCCCAGTTCCGTGATCTCCCACAGGGGAACTGCAGAAGAATGTGTGTTACGGAATTCCACGGACTCATTTTCTGGTACCTGGTAGAAATTACATAACTATGTGTTTTCCTGCATGTTGAGCACTTTTGGGTGCGTGACTGTCTTTGTGGAGTAATGTGGGTGCGTTAGGACAGAAGACATCTCCCTGGGATGCCTCCAAGGCCTCAGCCTGTCCATCAGGAGAGATGCCGATCAGCAGTGCCCGGGCAGTCACCGCACGGTGCCATCGGGAAGGATGGACGCAGGAGACTGGCCAGCGCTGTGGACCCCTCTGGGCACACCCCCCGTCTCCTCTGCCCATACCCAACAGTACTGGCACCAGGCTGGAGAAAGGGAAGGGGCCCCTGGGAGGGCTTGTGGGGTCTCCTGGAATCAACATCAGGAGTAACCCTTGAAGGTGTTTCTAGAGTTCCAGAATCCCCCGGAACAACTAAAATATCCCGGGGAAGAAACACAACAACCCCTGCCTGCTGATCCCATGGGTGGCAGGAACCGAGCTGAGCCACCAACACTCGTTACCTGCTAAGTGTCCCCAGAGCTGCAATCACCCCAGTCTACGGGTGTGCAGACCAAGGCATGCACAGGTGAGGGCCCTTGTTAGGGCCAATAAGGAATGACGCTGGGAGTGAAGCTCGAGATTAGGTTATTCCAAAACTTCTGCCCTTAACCGCTGTGCCAGGCCAACAAATCTGTAGCCATAGAATATGAATGCGTGTTCAAAGTATGCAGAGTGTAGGGAATGTAAAATATACGTGTATGTATCGTGTGTGAGATATACGTATATGCCATATATCTCTGTGGGGTATGGATGGATGGTAGACGCAGGTGGTAGTGAGACAGACACAGATTGATGATAGACTGATAGCTGGATGATGGTTGTAGACAGCGATGGATTATAGAGAGAGATGCCTAAATAGGTAGATAACCAAGTGAATGGACGATGGGTAGAGACAGACAGACAGATGATAGCTGGAAAGATTACAGATAGACATCAAGATGACACAGAAACAGAACATAGAGCTCACAGGCGCATGCACACACACACACACACACTTACACACACACACACACACACGCGGCCTTGGATGCTGCTGTCTCCTTTCCCCACAAGGGCTGCCCAGGTGGGAGAAGGGAGTGTCAGGCGGGTGTGTTCTTCTTAGGGGCCCCTGGCAGATGACGAGCGGCTCACGAACTCTGAGAAACAAAGCATGGACCGGCTGCTCTCAGGACAGGCCCCCCACACGATGACCCGGGAAGGCCCGAGTGGGCAGTGGGGAACCCCATCCGCAGACAGAGGTCCTGGAAATCTTCTCCAGGTCCTTCATGAAATCCCGGGTTGTGGGTGTATGGATGGCAGCTTCGTAAAGTGGGGAGGCACGTGCAAGCAGGCATTATTTCGAGCAGATGAAGAGGCTCTTGGAAAAGCTTCAGTCTTAACTTGGGGAAAGGTTTACTGAAATGCCCGGGGAGGAAGAGGCCTTCTCCCGATTAGCTGTGCAGGAATCCATTTGTCCTGGGCCAGCAGGGACGCAGGTGTGGTCTGTCACACAGTGGGAGCATCTGGGTTTAAGGCTCAGGACCAGGAGGTCACTTCCCGTCTCTGAGTCCCCTTTCTTTGCGGGTAAAACAGGAACGCCAGTAAGCGTGATGCAGGTTCATGGTGACGCGGTTTATGCGAAATTCCTTTGCTAGATGAACGTGTTCACTCCTCCTGGGAGTAGTTACGTACACGAATCCTCCCGGAGCTCAGGCCTCGGTCCCACAGCGAGATCGGCTGGGAGCAGCGGGTAGGGGTGTTCTGCGCGCACGTGTGTGTGTCTGTGGGGCGGGAGTCTGACTACGGCACCTGGGACCTCCATGTTCAGAGAGCAACTGCAGAAGCCCACCAGGGGACACAGAGTCGCTCTCCCCTGTGACTAGTAGACTTTACCGTACGACAGATTCACATGGGATTGTGCCGAGGCCCCGCTCAAGCCCCAGAGCCACACTCTGTTCCACAGAACGTGGAAGAAAGGGCGGGGCTGCGACCTGCGTTTTCATGGCGTGAGGCCAGCTTGGGTCTCGAGTTCAAAATGTGCTTTTGCTGCCTCCTGGCTGCATGGCTTTGGACAAGCTCCTTAGCTTTTAAGCTTCTGTCTCTAAAACTGGAATAAAAATCATTCTACCTCATTAATGTGCTCTGAGGGAAAAAGAAGAAATTGCATGTACAGATCGTAGCAACCTTAGCCTCGTAGGGCTTGGAAAATGCTAGCCAATGACTACTTGGCTTTAGGATTTTTTTTAATTAAATATGGGTCTTCATCCTCAAAACATAAAAACTTGAAGGCACAGAGAAAAAGTTCAAGTGTACCCAGAATTTGGGGAGAGAACAGCTCCTGCAGGCCTTGCTGCCTAGACAGGGCACTCTCTGTGGGGTCTTCACAGCAGGGAACAGGGCCTTGCCCAGTGCACAGGCTGGGGCATGAGGGAGCTGGGCCGGGATGCCAGGTCAGCAGGGCTGTGGCCTGTGGGAGGCATCGCGGGGAGTGAGGTGCACGTCCTCTGCACTGAGACCCTGCCATCTTTGCACACCCTGGCAGGGAGCAGCTGTGACCCCGGAAAGTAGATGCCTTGGGGGCCACAGGCGAGACGGACATAAGGGATCTATGCCTTTGGACAGTAGTCTCCATTTTGCTGAGTTGGAGAAATATCTGCAAAGAAAAGAATTTAAATTCTAATTAACGTTAGGTCAAGGTGTAACTAAATTATTTCCAGAACAAATGGAAAAACTTATAAACAAAGAACAGTTTATTCAAATAATTCTGCAACTGACATATAATTTAACAAAGCAGGAAAACTCAAGAGATTTTTGTTTTGGCAAAGCGGCACAGACAATGCACAGCAGAATCTAAGCATAGGATTTCTTTCTCGAAAGAGCAGAAAGATCCCCCTGCCAGGTCCTAGCAGGGCATTGGCAGTCCTCACCGTCTGCTGTGTTCTCACAGTCAGGATGGACAGGACACACAGACCAACCTGCTTCCTCCTCAGGCCCAGGTGAGGAAGGCCAGTGGGTGGAAGGTTCCAGCTGGGAATTCCAGGGAGGAAAACCGCCTCCTTCCCTTTATTCCTTACTTGGTCATTGTCCTAACTGTAACAACTGTGCCAGTTACAGTGCAGCGCCAAATTCGGCTGAGATCTTCTCCTTCCTATCTAAAAACCACCTTGGCTTCCTGCTTATTCCTACCAGGTTACAAGTCCCCCCTCCGCCCCCACCAAGACAATCTTAGCTCAGACAGGATTTCCTTCATCTTAGTCACCAGCTTTCCCTTCCCGTTGCAAAACAAGGAGTATTAACAGCAGAGTCTGAAATGATTTGTCAGTCTTAGGCCAATATGTGTAGACATCAGTTTCTGTGCTGACCAACACCGAGATGCCAGAGGTTGGAAAAGTAAATGTTTCTCGTTGGGTCACATGCTACAGTGAGTGTTCCGCTGCCAGCCTTGGCTGTTGTTAAATTGCAAAAGGGCAAACACATTCACTTTAATTGCATTTCTAAAAAGCTGCAGAGTTTAAACAAAAATGACAATTGTAGCAAAAATCATTCATGTTTAAAATGAAGGCTCGTAAATGCTGACATTTCCTGCCTCTAACGGGTCTGGTTCCCACCATCATGTAAAACACGCCCTCAAGGCATGGCATGAAGCATTTCCTGGGGCTTCGAAGGAGAATGCAGTCCTCATATCCTCCCGGATGATTCTGGGAGGAACCACGCAGCTCAGTTATAGGAACGATACATGTAGTTGTCGGATCCGCTCTTGATTAAAATGGAACCTCGCCCAAGTCACTGGGCTCTGGCTGCCTGCACAGGGCAGGACGTGTGCACGGAACAAGCAACTTAGCCCTTCGTGGCCCTGGACCCTGTTCTGAGTGCCCGTGCTGGCTCCTCGTGGTACTAGTAGTACCAGCAGTAGTAACAGTAGTGCTGGTAGTAGTACAAGTGACAGTAGTACTAGCAGTAGTACTAGTACCAGTGATGGTAACAGTAGTGACAGTAGTACTAGTGGCGGCAGTACCAGTGATGGCACTACTAGTGGCAGTACTAGTACCAGTGGTGGTAACAGTAGTGACAGTAGTACTAGTGGCAGCAGTACTAGTGATGGCAGTACTAGTACCAGTGGTGGTAACGTTAGTGACAGTAGTACTAGTGACAGCAGTACCAGTGATGGCAGTACTAGCGGCAGTACTAGTACCAGTGGTGGTAACATTAGTGACAGTAGTACTAGCGGCGGTAGTACTAGTGATGGCAGTACTAGCAGCAGTACTAGTACCAGTGGTGGTAACGTTAGTGACAGTAGTACTAGCAGCGGTAGTACTAGTGATGGCAGTACTAGCAGCAGTACTAGTACCTGTGGTGGTAACGTTAGTGACAGTACTAGTGGAGGTAGTACTAGCGACGGTAGTACTAGTGGCAGTTCTAGTACCAGTGGTGGTAACAGTAGTGACAGTAGTACTAGTGGCGGTAGTACTAGTGACAGTAGTACTAGTGGAGGCAGTAGCATCAGTGGTAGTAATAGTAGTGGTGGTAGTAGTGCTAGAGGCGGTAGTGCTAGTGGCAGTACTAGTACCAGTGGTGGTAACAGTAGTGACAGTAGTACTAGCAGCGGTAGTACTAGTGGAGGCAGTAGCACTGGTAGTAGTACTAGCAATAGCAGCAAACCACTCTACTTTTCCATTGCATTGTTCTTGCCAGGAGATGAGAGACAAAAATTTTCCTCTCCCAATTCACATCAGTGGAGTCCCATCAAGGGAAAGAGAGAGTAAAATTTATCTTTATAGATTCTAATTTGCTTTTCATCCCTGTTCTAAAATTTCTCCATGAAGAGCCTCTGCTCTTCTAGATCTAAAACTTTGCTCAGAGCGGGTCTAGCATCAGTTATTTGCAGGCACGATTTGCCTCTGATTGCCCCTGAAAGCCTGGGCAACCCCGGGGGGTTGTACGACCTCTGTACTCTGAGTGAACTGCTCTGGACTGGGGCCAGACCTCGAAGTTTCCACCTCTGGATTAAGCAGCAATTGTCAACCTGGCTGGAGAACGTTCCAGAATGCTAGAACCCATCCCCCAGGACATTGGGATTTATACAGGGCCCTAAGAAGACCCTAAAGGAATTTCAGAGCCCATGCAGAGACTGACTTCACACTTTAAGACCAAGATGATTTGCTCTGCTCGCCAGAGGTTCAGGTCCTCCCGTCCTGGGCTCTCCCCGACTGAAGGCAGCCCCCATCCTGGGGACGTCCCACCCGGCGTGAGGCACAGCCCTCGTCCCCCACCTGAGGAGTGCAATTCACGCCTCATCTGAGCTGTAATTTGGGGGGTGATTTCTTCACTCTCCAACCGGAGTGGTTTGTCATCTGCTTCTCACCTGATTGGTATTCAAGGTACCAGAAATCACTGACTCTGCTACAGAGGGGGACGACGTAAGGTCAGTCAGGCTCACTCCTGATTTTTATTAAATCCAGAACTTCCTTACCTGAGATGTAAAAACAAATAAAAACGGTATTACCTCCTGTCCAGAAGTTCTAGAACAAGGAATGCGTGGACAATGCTGATACTTCAGATAACTGGAGAATTCGGTTCTCTTGGGGCAAAATCTACCTGGGTCATCTGCTGTGTTTGTGGAAATACAGGAGACCAAAGCCAGAGCGGCGACTCATAGGAAAATACGCTTATTTAAAAGAAATTCTACGTATATTCCATTCATGTTTAAAAGTGCCTCTTTCTCCTCTTTGCAGTACCTTTAACAAAATCTTTCTTCTTCTAGTTCTTGGGTTAAGGACAAAGGAGTGTTTATTCAGGGAGCATTTCTGCCTTCCTGGGGGTTTTTCTTCCTCATTGGGCTTAATTAACTGAAGTCTGTCAGAATAAACATGAGGAAAAAAGGCAGACTTCATGAAGTTTTTTTTAATTCCTCACATTAAAAAACTTATTTTTGATCTTTATTCTAAGCATTTTATGTGTTAAAAATTAGGTAAATTTCCTGAAATAAAAAATCACATCTTGACACCCGACTCCCACGTCACCCATGTTACAAACCTACAGCATTTGCAAACCAACCACTTGGAAACCATCTTATTCGTGTCCCCTCAGCTCCCGCGTGTGTGTGCTACAAACCTGTGTGGATCTTCCATACTCTTTATTGTTTCAACTTGATAAAACACACAGAACATGACATTTACCACCTTCAGGGTTTTCAAGCAGACAGTCGGGGCGTTCAGCACTTTCCCCATGCTGTGCAACCATCCCCACCGTCCACTTCCAGAACTTTCTTGTCTTCCCCAGCTGCGGTGATGTCCCCCTTCAACAGTAACTCCCCATCTCCCTCCTCCAGCCGCCGGTGACCCCCGTTCTACTTTCCGTGTCTGGGAGTTCAGTTTGCCTGTCTGGGGGGCCCCCGTGAGCGGCATCACACAGCATTTATCCTGCTGTGTCGGCTTCTCTCACTTGGTGTACGATGTCCTCACGTTCGTCTGTGGCCTCGCCTGTGTCAGAGCGTCCTTCCTGTGCGTGGCTCAGAAAGACTCCTGTACCTTTTACCTTAACTCTTTCGAAGCTCAGTTTTGTTCTCTTGGTTGATAGGTTCCGGTGGTTGATGTCGGGTTCAGAGGAAGTGACTCAGAGCCCGAAACAAATGGCAAAATGGGCCAGTTGGCCTCGGGGCTCCAGCACCTCCATCTCCCAGACGTGGTCTTCCCACGTGGCCTGTCTGGCTCACTGCGGCCCCCTCCCCAGGTGTGTGTCTAGCTCTCTGCCTCTGTCGACCACGCCCTGACAGAGCAGGTTCCAGGGCCGTCCTGGCTTGAGTGTCCTTTGCGACGAGCATGGGAACATACGACACTGACGCGTGCTCCTGCGTGAGGCCTGGCCTGGACCGCCGCAGAGGGTGGCACAGACCTGGTGTGGCTCCTGAGGCCCTGGGGCTGCACGAGGTCCCTCAAGAAGGGAGTAGAGCCTGTCGGGACAAGGGACGAAGGCCGGCAGAGAGCTGGGAGGGGGCCCAGGAGGAGCTGCCAGTCCGCGGCCAGAGCAGAGGCAGTGTCCGGGGGGAGCGGACAGGCCATCAGACGCCACCTAGACTAAGGTCTTGCCCGTGGGTTTCCCAGACTGTCGGTGCCTGGGACTCTCCCCACGCAGGGCTGGGTCCGGACGTGGCAGGTGGGGGAGACCCCAGGAGGAGTGGGGACAGTGAGCCTAAATCACTCTTACCTCTGTCCGCCCCAGGTCCCTGCCCTGGCCTGTGGGCTCCTTGAGGGTTCAGATCGTGCGTCCACCCCAGCACAGGACTCGCACAGATGTGCTTGAGGACTTTGTTGAATAAATGTGACATTTGTCCATTCTGTAGGAAAACTGCAGATATTTAAGATTTCTAAAGAAAGGAGGGTGGGGACATGATCAGAGGGCTCCCTGGCCACCCAGGGAAGGTCAGCTGAGTGGGAGGGAGGAGACCCAGAGACAGATGCAAAGAAAGGTGGTGTTTCCGTCTGTCACACTGAGCCCGAGTTCCCCGTTCTGCACCAGTGCCCCACTGCTGAATTATGTCCCCGTCTTAGAGAAGGTGTTGACCCAGTGACACCCGTGGCCAGGCCCCTGGAGTCCGTGGCAGGGGTGGGGCTACGTGCCTGAGAGTTTGAGGGCCTCTAGCCACATCGCTAGTTTAGCCCCGAAGATGGAAGTGTGTGAGGCTTGCTGGCTGCTCCGGAGTTCCCAATTCTGGGCGCTCTGGTTGGGGAGCGGTCAGCAGGCCATGACCCGATGCCCAGGAGGAGGAGAGGGTCTGAGTGGCAGCCACCTGCCCAGAGATGGCCCCAGACGTTGGGATGGCGGTGCCTGGCAGTCATTTCGCGGTGTGCTTTTTTCTTTTTAAGTGTAGCAGTGAAGAGGTGCCTCTAGCTGACACTCGCTCCTCTGCCATGACGGGACGTGGGGTGGAGAGAAGGGCGCGTCAGAGGGGCCGCGGGGCCAGCCGAGCATCCCTGTCACAGACACGGAAGGCTGGCAAAGACAGCTCCCAGGGGTCTCTCCACCGGGCACCACGCTGCTGGGGGGGAGGGGGAGGCACACAGAGGTGCACTAAGGAAATCCCAAAGAAAAGCGGGCTTCGTCTTCCTCCCTGAACCTGGGCATGGCCCCATGAGCCCCGAGGGCAGGGGCCAGGTCATGGGCATGCCGACTGTCCCCTGCCCAGGGCAGGGCTGAGCGAGGCGGCTGGGCTCCGACCCGAGGACAGACAGGTGGAAGAAAGTGGGTGAGACAGGAGTCCTGATCAGAAGGGACACCAAGTGTTTGGGGAACTGTTTGTTCAGAATCATGGCACAAATCGTCATGTTCAGTTGCCAAAGGCACAGCCCTCAGAAAGAGGCGGCTGAGGTCAACGGACAGGGAGCTCCTCTCCCGTTGGCTTCACTGGATTCAAATCACTGTATAAAAACCTACTGGGCTGGACAGACGTTGGCTTATCTGCAGAGTCAAGCTAATGAAAAATATGCTTCCGCTGCAGAACCGGGTGCCAGCCTGCTTCACGGCACGGCGTTTCTTTCTTGAGCCTCAGACCCAAAGGGAAGTCAGGCATGTGGCCAATGAGCGCCCTGGGGGCCAAGGTGAACTTACTCTTCAGGGCAGAAGGGGTTGGCCAGTGGCCTCCTTTGTGCTTCCAGAAACGTGGCTTCATGGTCCATCAAGGGTAGGAATGCAGAACGTGGACCAGTGACCAAACCGTATAGTCTAGTGAATGGCCGGGGGCCATCATTCAAAGGCCCCCACTTATGAGCCAAAGTCATGAGTCGCTCCCTGCTGGGCCCATGCCAGTGAGGTAACTGAGGGGAAGGGGACTCGCCTGTGGGGTCACTTTCTCCTGTAAACGCTGATTCCCAACAAGGAGTCCAGGAGGAGGGGGTAGCTCCTCGCCGGGTACCCCAGAGAGGACGTGGGACCCAGCTCCTCAGTCCTGGCTCGATCCAAAGAGCCGGGCCAGAGTGCTGTGTGCAAACTCCGAATTTGATCCAGCAGATTCGGACCCTGCGGGTCTGGGGGACCTGAGGCCCCGAGTCTCTACCCCACAACCAGCTGGTCCCAGGACCACAGGTCCTGGAAGATGTCTCTGGCGCCTCGTCTTCCCTTTGAATAGCGGCTTCCTAACACCCACTAGAATGTGTAACTGGGGCGTGCTTGGCCCCGATATGTCATGCCCAACTTCTAAAATGTCGAAGAAACACACAACACTCGCTAGCTTGTGCAGGCAAGTTTGGAAAATCAGGGACTGGAGAAAAATCATTTTCATCTGCGTTCTCCAGAAGGGTTAAGGAATTTCTGTCTTTGCAGAGCATTTTATCTTTTGACCCGTGGGCCCAGAGCCTCTGCAGTCATGCCCTGCCTGAGAGCAAGTCTGACCCTGAGCATTGCAAAAACAGCCTGTGCGGGGGGAGGGGAGGGCAGGAAGGGGGCATCGTTTCGTGAAAACACACCCATCTCCGGGAAGGGGGGTCTTCTGAGCCCCACCAGCCTTGGCCCATCGTTTGAAAGTTTAACCAAAGGGTGTACGTAGTGATCAGAAACCAGCACATTCCTGAGGAGCTGTGAGAACCATTGCTGGAAACAGAAAATAACACCCTGCTTCATGGAGAGTTTCCTTGAGGCCTGTTTCCTTTTGAAATGAAGCTGAAAGCACAGCCCCCCCCACCCCCGTTCTCTTTCTAGATTGTCAGTTCTGCTTCTCAGGGACTGACACTTGGTTTTCCCCAGCAATGGTCAGTCATGCATTTGACCGTCTCTAGTTAAAGTATCTCTTAAATGGAGTCCTTGGGAAAATTCCATGTCAGACAACCACGTATTAGAGATAAAATTAAAGACTAAGCGGACAGCCGTCTCACGTCTACAGGGGAAATCATTTTGGAAGATTAGGGAGTCGAGGTAGAGAACACTTGCTTGGGACCATGACTAAGGCAAGGCAGTCACATGATGCTTCCTCCGTACCCATCAGTCTTTCCTCTCCTTCAGACTCTTGCCCCTGTAGGCTGCCCTGTCTCCTGCAAGGCACAGAACTCGTCCTTTAGTGTGTATGGGGTGGGGGAAGAGGAACATTCTGAATGCGTCTGCCCCAAAACGTCATCTTACATCATTTGCTTTGAACTCATCAGATCGCACCTGCCTGTCACTCGAGGTGAGGACCTGTGACCTCAATTCAGGCTGCGTCAGTCATGAACCTTGACCCTGGACAAGATTGCTAGTTTCTGGAGACCTTTGTTTCCTCCTTTGTGAGATGAGTTCATTGTTCTCCCTCGGCTGGTTGCTAAAAGAACCAAATTTGATAGCACAGGTGGAGCTCCGGGCATGTGCCGTGTGGGACGGGCACGCCCACCGTGCTGTGCGTCCTCGCTCTCAGTCAGTACTTGAGCCTGAGTGTGTGCCCTCCTTGCGCTGTCCCTGGTGACAGCCCACACTGCCACCCCCCTGCGCCCCTGAGTCACGGAGTCCTGGCGGGAAATCCCAGAAGGTTTTCAGTGTCCAGGTGGTGCCTTCTGCGTCTCTTCCTTCGGCCACAGGAAATGTCTCCAGTAGGCTGCTGGGGGCCGTCGGTCACTGGGGTCGTCACTGAGCCTGCTGCCTCCTCAGTGATTCTTACCACGCTGGGTCGACCCTGGGGGTCTACAGGCAGCTCCTGGTTCCTCCTCTCCCCCTGTTTGTCATCCTGTTAATGGCAACATGAGAATAATACTGTCCAAGTGGTGAGTTATTGCTCAGAAGTCCATGAAACGCACAGTCGCAGAGGGCAGCTTGTAAGCCCCTGGAAAACTTGACCAGTGTATGACCAAAGACTCTTGGCCATGGAGAGCTCATAAGCTTGGATTCAGGGTGAATCCTTGCTCGGCGTGCACCAGCCCTGCCCCCAGGAGTTTGCAGCTGCATGCACGTCATGCCTCGTAGTGTCTCAGCTCAGACACCCCTGCCCTGTTCCCCTCCAAGGATCCACCCCCACCCCATGCGCGCAGCTCTCCCAGCCTTGGATGCCCTCATTCCAGAGGACCCCGTTTCAGCCACATCTGCGGCTGGCCATCAGGAGGGCTCCCGGCCATCCAGCTGCCGTGCCTGGGTCAGCTCACATCCCTCCACAGGCTGGCCCGCTGCCCTGCTCAGAGCCGCACCCACCCCGGGGCTCAGCACGTATTAAAGACAGACTTCTCCCCACATTGCTGACCATGGTGAATTCCAGCCAGAAACAGCTCTCCTACGTCACACTGCCACCCAGCCACCCATCCCCTGTCCCCGCACGTCCGGCTCAAGGTCAACCCGAGCCTGCCTTTTACATTCGACGCTTGTCATTAAAAGACAAGGAGTTGAGAGCGCTTCAGAGTGGCCCCCCGAAACAGCCCCGGGTGATTTTTAAACGCATGTCTTTTCACGCTGAAGAGCCGGTGGCGGGGTGTCGGGTGGAAAACGGAGTCCAGCTCGAAGTGGCCGGCTCGCGCTGCTCATGGAGACGCGTCTGTGCTGTGGGTGTCACCCAAACACTGACATCCTCCCAGCAGAGACGCGGCCCCGGCTGGGACCCATGCCCGGCTAATTGTGTTTTCAAATTAGTTGAGGCACTCGTTTCAAGTGAAGTTTTAGTGCTTGGCTATCATCTTTTTTAAATCACCCTTTAAAACAAAACTGTGACCAGAAACAGCTTTTCTTGGGCACAATCACATGATTAACTTCCCAGAGACTTGGTGAAGGCTAAATTGCTTTTTCATAATATTTTCCTGAAATTCTGTGTGTGGAACAGTGTCGGTATTTTATTTTTTTTTTAAGATTTTATTTATTTATTTGACAGAGATAGAGACAGCCAGCGAGAGAGGGAACACAAGCAGGGGGAGTGGGAGAGGAAGAAGCAGGCTCATAGTGGAGGAGCCCGATGTGGGGCTCGATCCCATAACGCCGGGATCACGCCCTGAGCCGAAGGCAGACGCTTAACCGCTGTGCCACCCAGGCGCCCCCAGTGTCGGTATTTTAAATGATTGTTAGGTGATAATAGAATTACAAAGTATAAATCGTGTACCATAAATCTCCTTAAATCTATACTAATAATTATGATTTTGACTTCAGTAAACTCTGGGCCAGAAGGAGTCTTAATATGAATAGTCTTAAGGGGCTCCTGGGTGGCTCAGTCGGTTAAGCGTCCAGCTCCTGATCTCAACTCAGGTCTTGATCTCAGGCTCGTGAGTTCAAGCCCCATGTTAAAAA
>NC_048224.1:138675525-138830369 GCF_002007445.2 Ailuropoda melanoleuca
TATATATATATATATACACACACACACACACACACACACCCGAATAGTCTGAAAAAATCAGGAAGGTGCTTAATCTGCTTATGAAAACAGATCTCCTTAAGGCACTTCTGGAGTGTGCCCCCGTTTACCTGTACAAAGTACTCTGTTCCCGCGGGTGCTGAAACCACCCTGAAGAATCTTTCTGAGGAACACGTATTTGTAGCTGAACTGTTGACATGTCACTTAAAAATCAGTAAAATTTTCTTTCTCTTTTCAAAATTCCCCAATCCAGATTTTTTTTCTTGTTCAGTGTAGTCCTTCCACAACTAAATGAAATTAGTCACATTTTTTTCAAAGATTTTATTTACTTATTTAGGAGAGGGAAAGATAGCGAGAGAGCACAAGCCGGGAGGAGAGGGAGCCCAATGCAGGACTCGATCCCAGGACCCCAGAATCATGACCCGAGCCGAAGACAGACGCTTCACTGACTGAGCCACCCAGGCGCCCTAAAATCAGTCACATTTTTCACTCCAATTTCACACTGAAGAAGAGCCAAACTAGGCCTATGAAGTTTGCTGAAGCAAATGTGGCAGAAGCAAAGACTGCCTGTTAAACATTTTATCGTCTTCTGCAACATTTCTGTCTTTCCTGAACATAGAACACTGGACTTTCCAAAGAAACGGAAGGCGGCGCGGACATGTTGAGCTCAATGTGCTGACAGCATGTTTAACTCGATGATCTTTCCTTATGAAGGATGATACAGAAGGATATCTGTCTGTGGAGGGTTTATCCTGCTGGAAAAGCTCAGAGGCAGGTGGGAGCTTAGGGATCAGCTCGTCCAAACTTCTCTTAAAGATGAGGAGCCTGCAGCCCGGGCGGGTGCAGACGCCCTCTGACAGCCACATGGCCACCTCCTGGTGCAGTTGAGAACCTGAGCCCTGGTCCAGTGTCAGCCTTGATAAACGAACGCTGTCATCTAATTTCAGTAATTAAGTCATTTTACATGTTAGATCATTTTTTGAGTGAATTACATGATTCACTGTTTTTAAAGGCTTATTTTGGAAATGGTGAACAGAACATCCCACCAAGCCAGAACCCATTGATCTTCACAAAATTACATCATGGAACAAATTTTATACTATGGCAAAAGTGAATTCTTCTGGTTCAGTGCAATGTTTAAAACCCATAATCAGGCAAGGAGATAGGTAACGGGCTAATCTGAACAAAATGCAGGAGTAAATTAAATGGAGAAGCTTAGACCTTCAAACAAGTCACTCATTACTCTAATCCCTGGGGTATCAGATTTTTTAAATGCTAATGTTTTAAAAGATACACTAAATTTAAAATAATGGAAGACCCCACCCCGTTTAATCTTTTATGGCTCTGTACACATCTAAGAACAATGCCCCCAACTGACATCATCTTGAGTCAACCTGAGGTTTGATTTCTTGAAGTTGAAAAGCCTAAATTCCTGACAATACCTCATTTCAAGAATCCAGAAAGCTGGGATGTGACTCATGAAATGCTGAGGCCTCAGAAGTCCTAGACAATGGTGAGAACATGAGGATGGGGCAGTTGGGATAGGTGGTACCACAAGGGTAGATCAGCGGGAGGCATTGTGGTGGTATTAGGAGGTGGGGCGATCAAACGGCCCTGCATATGATGGAGAAGCCTGCCCTCTCAGCCTTGTGCTGATACGTGACATTTGTCATAGTTCTTTGTACTGTTCCAAGGAGAGTGTCATGGACACTATCCCACTTAATCCTGATAG
Source organism: Ailuropoda melanoleuca (assembly GCF_002007445.2). Classification (NCBI taxonomy): domain Eukaryota; kingdom Metazoa; phylum Chordata; class Mammalia; order Carnivora; family Ursidae; genus Ailuropoda; species Ailuropoda melanoleuca. Next base: position 138,677,276 of record NC_048224.1, read on the forward strand.
CAGTCTTGTCAATAGATGAGACAGGTGCCGTCCTCCTGACAGCCAAAGAGGAGGGGGCACGGAGGAATTCCATGACACTAACATCACTAGGTTGACATAGAGCTGGCGTTGGAATCCTTCTGTTTCTTGAAAGGTCTGTCCCAAGCAAGTTATTCCAAATTCATGGAGCTCTGTGGACATTCCTGCTTGGTATTCTCAGTCACCCCCGGAGAGAAATGGCAGACATTCTAACAGCCGCGACATTGGCAGGAAGAAAGAGAAGCGCTCAGGGACTTCCTTCCCCAAGTACACCCAGCACAGGGCACGGTCCCATAGTGAGAGTAGGAGTCTGTAAGAATACTCTGCTCTCAAGCCACCTGGTCCTCTCTTTCAGTGGCCAAACCAAATGTGACAGAGTCAATAAGTATATTGCTTTAAGTTGCCAAACCAACATTGTGTTGTATTTTGTTTTCCTGTGAATACGAATGACTCTTTTTTAAAATCCAGAAGCACTGTCATAATTTTTAATGGAATGGGTTGGGTAATAAGTTTTGCCACTGAAGATCTCAAGGCTTTCCATGGTCCCTTTAACTGAGAATGGAACTTGACTGTGTTTTGCAAGTCACTCTTACAGCTGCATGACTTCATCTCAAGCAAGCTAAATAAAGGAATTTTCAGTATTATAACGGTCACTAAGCAGACAACTGACGTGTCAGCGTTTAGAAGGGCTAAGGTTTCAGGGCGAGCATGGAAAGATACTGCTGGAACATGATGTTTTACTTGGGTGGCTTCATTGTGTAGGTGGGTGGCGAGTTGGAAGGAAGCTGGGAGGTGTTGGGGTGGGGGGGGAGGCAGGACCATGCCAGAGCCTTCCCAGCCAGAATGTCAGCTCGATTGGGGCAAATCCCTTGAAATCTATTAACACTCCTTGTCTGCTTGTTCACAGTTTATCTAAGCAACTCTGAAAATTGGCTAAAACCTCCTCAGGCCAGTATTTCTGGGATTCTCTTATGGTTCAAAGCAAAGTTCCATCTGTTCCTTTGTCCAGGTTGCCATCCTTGGTCGTCCGCCTTCCTCCTGAAATGCCTCTCGGGGGCGCATGGTGCTCTGCCCCGCTGTAGCGTGCCTCCCAGGCTGTACCCGTAGAGGGACCATACAGGGAGAGGGCTTGGCCCTGTTCCTCTGAGTTGAAGACCTCCTGTTAGAAGCTTCTGCTGAGACCAATTAGTTCCCCAAACAGCAATTAAGGAGAGTTTTCTCCCAGCAACTGGCAGCGGGGTTGCTTGTCTTGACCTATTTTGGCTGAGTGATTCCTCTCTGCATACTTCAGTAATCAGGCTCTTAGGCTGTATGGAGTCTTCGCTGCCTGCATTCCTCTATGGTGTGTCTCACGTCTTCTCAGCTTCTGCATAAAATAGCTCCTCATCAAACGCTATTTAAATAATCCCTGGGCGTTCAGCTTCTCTTGGGGTCAGCAATATATTCTTCTTTCCACAAAACTTTTTACAAAAGGAAATGTACTGATGCTCTTTTCTTCTAGAAAGACCCCAAAGCTCTTAAATCATCCTCCAAAGATCACCTTGAGCATTTCACACTGGACCTAAAATAGATCAGTAAAACCAGGTGATAATGCCAGGTCACGGCAGAATAGAAGTTGCTGGCATGGGCAGTATCTACCCCTTAACTCCGTGATGTGTTTTCTGCAGCAACTTTCCATCATACTCATCTCAGAGATTTCCATGCCATTGTAAAGACAGAGAAGCCGTGAGTTTCCCTGCTTGTCATAGTGGTCAGGTGCACACAGAACGGGGGCTGTGAAGCAGTCCGCCTGGGCTCAGCTGCCTTGACCCATGAAACTCACGCCTGACCCTCTTTCATTGGACCCTGACTGCTGCGGTGATGAGACAGTACAGGAACATGTGCCAGCAGACCCCCAAAGGCCCTCAGATTCAAACCGCTCCCAACCACGGAGCCAAGTTTCCGACCAAGGGCAGTAGGAGGGTTGAGGCAGTAGTCCAAACACGTGTTCAAAACAACCAGCAGAAGTCAGTATCTTATATTTATTCTCACAGTGTTTGTATGTCCTCGTTACTAATGAGGTCACGCACAATTTGTGTATATTTATTGGCCATTTGGATATTTTCTCCTGTAATCTGCTGGTTTGAGTCTCATGCCCATTTTTCTCTTGGGTGTCCATGTTCACAATGACTTGGGATCTCTTCATCTAGTCTCTTTTTTCTTTAAGATTTAAGTTACTTATTTGAGAGAGAGAGAGAGAGAGAACGAACAAGCAGTGAGGAGGGGCAGAGGCAGAGGGAGAAGCAGTCTCCCCGCTGAGCAGGGAGCCCGACATGGGGCTCGATCCCAGGACCCTGGGATCATGACCTGAGCCGAAGGCAGATGCTTAACTGACTGAGCCACCCAGGCGCCCCTCTTCATCTATTCTCAATGCATGCCCCTGTTTGGCTACATGTGTTACAAATACTTTGTTCTGCTTGGTGGCTCAAGTTTTCTCAATGATGTCCTTTGATAAGCGGATGTCTTAAATGTTAATATAGTCCAGCTTATGAATGTTTCTAATGGTTAATACTTTCTCAAGCTCATTCATTAATTCTAAAAGTTTACTATAGATTCTTTTGTATTTTCTATACATACAGTCATTGGATCTTCAAAAGATGGCTTTACATTTTCCTTTTTAGTCCTCATACCTTCTATTTCTTTTTTTTTCTTGCATTATCATACTGCATAGAATACATTAGCAATATGAAACCAGCAAATGCTTATCAAAACCTTTTCCTACATATCACATACGCTCCACCAGTAGGCTTCAAAATGGATGTTAGAACATATACAAGATATTTCAGAACCCATGCTCACCTTTCAATTGTATGATCCCCAAAATGCTCATGAATGGTGCCATTGGAAACCATATTCCAAGCCCTCTTCATCTTTAGTTAGGTTTAGAACAGAGAGTCAAATACAGAATCAAGCAGGATAAGGACAACAGCACAAACTAATGCCTTTCCTGTCACTGGGCAACAGGTGCAACAGCTCCCTCTACACAGCCTTTCTCACAGGCCATGCTTCCCCCTTCCCTCCTCTGTCCTGAATGTTGACTGTGGAATGCTGAACATCGGTGGTGTTCCTGAGAAGGCAGGCAGAAGGCAAGGGAAGGTGGGCTCCCAAAACACAGATCTATCTGGTCTTCTTTTTTTTTTTTTTAATTTTATTTTATTATATTATGTTAATCACCATACAGTACATCCCCAGATTCCGATGTAAAGTTTGATGCTTCATTAGTTGTGTATAACACCCAGTGCACCATGCAATACGTGCCCTCCTTACTACCCATCACCAGTCTATCCCATTCCCCCACCCCCTCCCCTCTGAAGTCTTCAGTTTGTTTCTCATAGTCCATAGTCTCTCATGTTTCATTCCCCCTTCTGATTACCCCCCTTTTCTTTATCCCTTTCTTCCCCTACCGATCATCCTAGTTCTTATGTTCCATAGATGAGAGAAATCATATGATAATTGTCTTTCTCTGCTTGACTTATTTCACTTAGCATTATCTCCTCCAGTGCCGTCCATGTTGCAGCAAATGTTGAGAATTCGTTCTTTCTGATAGCTGAGTAATATTCCATTGTATATATGGACCACAGCTTCTTAATCCAGTCATCTGTTGAAGGGCATCTCGGCTCCTTCCATGATTTGGCTATTGTGGACAATGCAGCTATGAACATTGGGGTGCATATGGCCCTTCTCTTTACTACGTCTGTATCTTTGGGGTAAACACCCAGTAGTGCAATGGCTGGGTCATAGGGTAGTTCAATTTTTAACTTTTTAAGGGACCTCCACACTGTTTTCCATAGTGGCTGTACCAACTTGCATTCCCACCAAACAATGTAGGAGGGATCCCCTTTCTCCACATCCTCTCCAACAGTTGTTGTTTCTAACATGTTCACCTGTACTGGAAGAATCCATTTCCATGTTTCTACCGTATTTTGCCATCCTCGAGAGCTACGTTCTGAGAGGCGAGCAGTGACTCCTCCTCCCAGCATCACCGTGGTTCCCGTGTAACTGGCGTGGAGTGCGTTTCTCGTGTCAGCAGTGTTCTCTGATGTGTGCCGACTCCCGTGATGGGGAAGTCTGCTCTTGAGCTCAGTCGGTGTTCTTCACAACCTACACGCAGTGATATTTCCAGTGGTAGCCATGTGAGTCCTTTCACTGAGTCCAACACAGTGAGAAGGTGGGTGTGAGAGGTGTCGCACCTGCCAGGCGCTCACCGGGACCGGCGAGGCTTCCGCAAAGGGTGTTTTCCACCCACCGAGAGAGGCGTCAGGTGGAGGGAGATTGTAGCTGTGCCTGACGCCCACCCATCACCCTGAGAAAATATTCCTGAGAGTCCCGCTCTGGACCAGCTGTGCCCTGTGATTTAGGAACTCAGATGGTCTCTGATGCTGTAGCTTGGAGAGATGTCTGTATGGCAGCCCTCAAGTTCGTTCTGCCTTGGCCCCATCTCTAGGCAGGAATGTACTTCACGTCATTACAGTAAGATAGCTGCTTACATGTCATCAATGAAATCCTTTCAGTACTTGGGAAACTTAAGGATTCTCCACTCCCCCTTGCAGCCCTGCCATCCCAGGACCTAATGTCCATCCGCCATCCAGCCTGCCTGACGGAGCCAGCTCCTTCTGCCCTGCTTGTGGTGACAGTCACGAGCTTCTTCATCCCTCTCCCTGCAACAGGGGGTGCATTCTTGGACCTGCACACTTGCCGGGTCCCCTCCCCTCCCCCACCTCTTGTCTGCCCCTCTTCATCGTGGACCATGTTTGGAAGCACATTTCTTCTCCAAACATCTCCTAGCTTCTCTAGGATGGCTTACGGTAGGGGTATCCCAGACCACACACGCCCTCCGCTTGCCTGAGCACAGGGAGGCTGGCCGCATCCTGCAGCCCTGTTTGGCCATCCCAGTAGTGGCATTGCCTTGTCCCCGGGACACCTGCTCTTGTGGGACCATCAGCATGTCCCTTCCCCGCTTCATACTCCTCAGGGCGGGGGCTCAGCATCATGACTCCGAGACCCCGGGAGCCCCACTCTGGGATGGCCTTGCACATGCCAGCAAACTGAAAGAGCTTTCCTGAGCCCCTGGCGCTCCTCCCAACCTCTGATGACCCCTTCCGCACGTGAATGTCGCCCTCCTCGCAGCTGTGTCCGCCGGCAGGATTCCCACCTGCCCTTCGAGGCCTCGCAGATACGGCACCTTGCCGAGTTTTCCCGCTGGGACACGGTCTCTCCCATGTCTGACTTCCTTTGCCAGTTTTCTGTGTTTTGTGAGGACTTTCCACGGTCACGTCTGCTTGGCCGAGTACAAATAGTTACAAGTAGTCATAGGAGCGGATGTAAGGCTCAGAGGCTGGGTGCTTTCCATACCTTCCCCCAGGTTCCTTCACAATAACGAGTAACCCTGTGACCCTAACTAGCTCTGTGAGGTAGGAACTAATATGATCCTCATTTTACAGATGAGGAAACTGAGACCTAGAGAGCTCAGTTAGCAGTGTGGTCAGGCCCCGTGCCAGCGGCCTTGACGCGGGGCCTCGCCGCTGTGGCGCGCCTGAGCTCCCGGTCACAGAGTTAGCTTGCGGAGCGTGGGACCATGGCGTGGGTGCCTAGCCCGCTGCCTGCGCGCGGGGACGTGTGAGAACTACCAGGGACGTCAATGCAGTTTCTCATTTTAGAGCCGAGGGTCGTAAGCCGTTAGGTTCGGCTGTAGAGACACTCAGGAACCCCCACTTCAGACTTGGACATTTCCAGTGCGTGACCTTGCCTTCGAAGGACTTCTCTGTTAGTGAGTTCACGCGTGGGTTTGTGGTTGCTTGCTTGTTTGTCTGGCAAGCACGGACAGCGGACGTCGCTGGCATTTCACCGTTCGTGAGTGTGATTGCCAGGCACGTGTTTGAATGTACTTGCGTTGTGTCCAGATGACTCGGTTCCGAAGTCGTCTTTGGACCACGGAATAAGTGGTCACCCTACTTGTTCACGCGGAGGGTGTCCACGCGCACATCTGGTCTGAGTGAGAGCCAGGTTTTCATTTGCGAGCTGAGCGACATTCCGTTTCCTCCGTGCGCATCGTGATCCCAGCGCACACATCTGAAATGTTCATTAGCGAAACAAATGCGTTCTTCGCACCGTGGATTTATAATTTGGGAAATGTGGAAAATACCTCTGTGCATAATACCATGGCAAGAAGATGCCGGTGTGTCCCTTAAGAACAAATCTGCAGTCAACATATTATAAATGTTTTTGTTTATAAAGAGCTTTTAGTAGTATGGGGGGAATGTATAATATAAAGAAAAATAAGGATGCAGGATTTTATATAAAATATCATCTCAATTATGTAGAAAGAAGTATAAGAGAAAAGACCAGAGGGAAGACGGTATGGTGTCCTTTGCCCAGCACTGGCCCCTGAGCCCTCCCCGGGCGGATTCAGGACAATGTAGTCCTCAAGCCCAGTCACCAGCTGAGACAGAGGAAGCTAGCAGGCCTGGGACCCAGCTCCTGGGGACCTGGACCGTCCACCACTCCATCCCTTGCCTTGTGCTCACTTATATTGTTCCTTGCGAAAGTAAGAGTACTAGTAACTCCTATTAGCAATGCACTTCATTCCAGTCTGACTTTGCACCATCACTCTGTTACTTCTAAACTGCCCTCTTCCTAGAGCGGGCACACATGAAAATAAAAATTAAAGAAGTCCACATCTGTGTATTTTCCAGAGTTAAAAAACAAAAACAAAACGAAACAAAACTTTTTTTTCTTTCTTTTCTGGTGTCTCAGCTATTCCAAATTATTTCCTCCACTATTCTGGCACATTGCTATAAAGAATTAAAATGTGACCATTTCCTCTTTTCCTGGAAAATATTCCAATGACTCTCTTTGATGACATGTCTGATTGTATGTCTCAAGCATAACTGATCTTTTATGAACATGCAGGGATTTTAATGATGCCACACTTGTTGAACATAATGACACTATTCATGAAAACAGATGAATTCAGACAAAAATGGGGAGTGAATATCAAAATGAAGTTGAACAGTAGGTTTTTATAGGCTCCTTAGAATAAAATGCATTTTGGAGGGCTGCAGAGGAAGCCGAGCTGGTCTCAGGCCTCCCAGGTACAAACCCAGGGCCTTATTTCTGATCCTACCCCAAGCCGGCCACATGGACCTCGTTTTATCTACAAAGAACGATTTCAAGGGGAAATGAGTTAAATACACACTCGATCCCTTTACTAGGGAAAATGGGCCCTCGTCACGTGTATCAGGCTTTTCTGGGGGAATACGGGAGGTGGGGCCTGGGGGTCACCAGCAGCGTCACCTGCAAACAGCTGACCCGTGAGCTTCCTTCCCGAGGATGTTTGAACATTTTATACACAGAGCCTCGACCCGAGCACGGCCTTCCTGAGAGTCAGAGTCTCGGCACGCAAAGCTTCGGACGCCTCACGCCAGGGCGGGTTATCTTCTCCCCCGAGCGGTCACCGGGAAGGTGTCCACATCAGGCTGTGGGCTGGTTCTCAGAAGGTCACTTCCCAGGTGGCAGTATGTGCCTTCCCAGGACGTTCGCCCCAGCTCCTGCACGGGTCACAGCACACCCTCCCAGGCAGTTGTCAGCAGTGACTTTTCTGTGGCCCAAGGGCAAGCGAGGCAGACCCACTCCAGACCTGTATGTGTCTCTCTATGACGTACGTCGGGCGCTTGCTGTATGCTGTACGTGCAGGACTATAATATATGCCCACTACCACGCACACTCAAGTTTCTCATGTGGTGATAATGCCGCCCGAGAGCTTCAGATTCCGTAGATCCCTACTGGGACATGGGCACTATGAGGCTAATAATTGCACATCCCAGGTCTGGTGCAGAAGGCACTGCTCTGTGACTTGGGATCATAAAAATAACATTTGAAACAGGGTGTCCCAACCAAAAAGAGCTGGCAAGGGCCCACAGCTGGTGGGCACTGGAGCCAAACATGCCAGACAGGCCCAGACAGTGGTCCAGCTGCATCTGCCCTGGCCGGGAGCCGGCCACCGGCCCCACGCCAAGAGGACAGCAGGCGGGAACGCCAGGGCAAGCAGAGAAGTGGGTCACGGTCAGGAGGGAAACCTGTTTACAGCAGGTCAGAGAATTCTGACCTTGGAATTCTCCGAGCACGAGAGGCAAGCCCTGGTGCTCTTGAAGGCATGGGCCTTGACATTCTGCGTTGAGCCTTACCCTGCAGGTCCGAAAGCCCACGCCACGTGGCTGACCGCTGTGGACCTCTAACCCCAGTACTGGTGCGTGTTCACCAGAATTTGAAATGCTCCTGTTCCAGAAAGTTCCTGTGCTTTGCTGTGTGTTCCCATGTCCCCAAGACATTTTTCGGGACAGCTCAGGATAAAGCAAACACTTCAACTGTTAAAAATAAAGCTTTGGTACTCACAAAGCTTAAACGTGGCCCACTCGACAAAAACACTTTGAAAGTCAACAGCATGATACCAACAACTTGAAGTGACAATTCTTGGTGCTTTGCTGTTTCACGAAGCCAGTGGCATGTTTTTACAGCACTCCAGAACGAATTTCCAAATGGGCCGTCTACCACTCTAAGGGCTGTTTTTTTTTTTAATTTAAATTCACTTAGCCAATGTATAGTACATCATTAGTCCAATGTGGTCTAAGGGCTGTCCATTGCTCAGTTATATCCTAAGCTGCTTTTTAAGTTGGATCTTTTCACTAATGCTTATTGAATCAACTTTATACACGTTTTGTAGTGTGTGAACCCTTCACTAGTTGATTCTAATAATTAGAGACAAAGAATCTTCCATAATTTAAGGGAGGAAAGAATATTCAGGCAGTGAAGGCCGGACAGATGGTCCGCAGGAAGAGCTCAAGCTGAGACTGTTAGGAAGGCACCAATGGGCACCCATTACCATGAGCTGGTAAAGAGGGTGGAAATGGAGAACAGTGGCATGTGTGCGCGCATGCAAGACAGACAGGAAAAACCACTAAGGACACAGCTACTGAGACGAGATGTTCATATTGTAAGACCAGGGAAGAGGCGTCAAGAGGGGGCATGAGTTGGTAAAAGGCTTCCCCAGGGAGGGGGCTGCCTGGTCTCCCAGTGGATGAAGTAACGGACGTCTGCCGAGAAGCTAAGCTGAGTCCAGGGGTTGGCTTCTCTGAACAATGAGGGGGGAATAGCGCAGGGTAGCCAAGCATATCCACGCGCTTGCCAGCGTGGGGAGCAGTGACTTGCTTTCCTGCATGCTAGCCTGACTGTCACAAGAGGAAGAAAGCCTCATGGAGTCAAGAGCTAAGAAAATATCTGGTGGCCTCCCCTACCCTTTCCCCAGGTCTGGCCTCACCAGCAAAGAGCTCCAGGCTGCTATGTTCTAGCCGGGAGGTCACATTGTGCGTTGAGTAAGAAGTTTAGCTTTTTTGTTTAGGGCTTTGTTTTGTTTTTTTAAATATGTGCAAGATAATTTTTGGAAGAGTGCGTGCCCCATAAAAGGAAGAAACTGGTGCTTGGTCTCTAAGCAGTGACTTGTGGCTGGCTGTGACGAGTCTTGCACAAGGCTCTGGCCAGGGCCTGTGATGCTCCTTCCCTAGCATTGTTGGTGGAGGCAACGGGCCGCTTCTCTCCGACCTTTTATTTGCATTACAATCTTGTGAGAGCATCCATGGGTCTCAAAGAAAGTTCAGTGACTGGTGTTTAAGTGGGTCAGAAAGTTGGAATTTTTTTTCTTCTACTCTTCATTGTTTACAGAAAAGAAGACCAAATTCAGTCATTGAAAGAGGATGCAGGAGAGGCAGCCTGTTACTATGCCAACAGGCATGGCAAGGTTTCCCGGAGTAGGAGGGGCTCTGAATGCGTTCAAGCACTCCAGGGAGTTGCACGTTGGTATTTAATTGTGGGGAGTTATCTAAGGTCTTGGTAGCGCCCGGTGTTCTCATGAAACTTGCAGGTGGAACCGGGGTTCTCCTGCATCTGATGCCCGACTGACTCAGCCTTACACCTGTCAGCTTCTCCAGACCCGTGAGGGGATGCTGCCAACCCTCGGTCTCCAGCAGTACCATAGCCTCTTCATCTGGAAGCCTAAGACTTTAAAACTGAAAATGCCATCCAAAGTTGGTCCTCAGTACAAGGGGGCTGGGATGCACTAGAGTTGATCATCTTGTCAGTCCTTTCCAGCTCCAGAAGGTTCAGGCTTGAGTTTGGGCCCATAACAGGTCCTGTGTTGACTGGATGGAAGGACATCACTGAGGGACATGGGGTGGGCTGCCCCGGATTCCCCAAGGTAGGGGTGGTCTGTAGCATTTCAGAGCATTCCAGAAATTGAACACCGACCCATGGTGAGGGTGAGTAAGCTGGTAATATCAGATTTCTTTGCTTTTGTGGGAACTCTACTGACTGGGTCCAGTGCACTGGCGCTCTTGACGCCACTTGGAAGAGGGTCCATCTGGTTGTTGATGGTGCCGTAAGTACGGCTCAAGTCCTTGAGAGTGGCTGAAAAGGGGACACAGAGCACAGGTGGCTTCCATGGTTTAAAGTCTGAGAACCTCTGGTCCGAGGCCAGTGCCACAGCCGCCCAGCCTAAACGTGCGACTCTGCACAGCCCCAGATCCCCCCGCCTCGAATAAGACGCCTTCTGAACCCAGCAAATCAGCCCTTTCCAAAGACTTGTCATTCTAAAGACGTAAAAGGAAGAAAAGAGATTAGGAGGGATGAGAGACAGGGGAGCGGTCATGTAAAAGGAACATATTCAGTGCCAGGACTCTGCCGGTGGAGGTCCCGGTCTGCACCCCTCCCCCCAGCCCTGATTTTGGCATAATGTCTGAGTTGCGTGGGCAGCATCTTCTGAAGGGTGGTCCTTCAAGCCCAGGGGCCCACAAGTCCAGCCCTGCAAGCCCGTTCTAGGAGAAAGCAGAGCACGCCTGTAATTCGCAAGGCTATTTTGAGGTGCAAAGACTTGTCAATGGACAGAGAATATTTGAAAGTGTCTCGGGGTCCCGCTGCCCTTGGCTGTTAAGTGGTGTCAAGGCAAGCTCCAGCCTTGGCACTCCGGACTGGGTGGGAGGGTGCACACAACCCCACATCCTCTTCAGCCCTTCCTCTGGCTGTTTTCTGCCAGGTGACCTTGGGGGCACCCCTGGCTGGGACTTCAAAGGGCCACATCCCTTCCTGAATCTGGGAGATGTTCATGGGTGGCTACTGGGGAGAGAAGTATTGTCTATTAAGGGCAAGGCTTCAGCGAACTGGCCTGTTTATGGGATGTGAGGGAGCCGGGGCTCCTGGCAGCACTCGCCTCCCGAGGATGGCGTGTTGGGTGGAAGGAAGTTCTGAATCATGACAACGTTGGGAAAGAGGCACAGCTCTCTGCTTCACGTGTGTTTGTCAAGAGGGAAACTATGGCAAGCATGGCCTTGGACTCAGCCCCCAAAGTCGTGATGCCTGCACCCCCGCGTCCTACCCTCCCGCCCGAGGCTCTGCGCTCATCGCTTCCGCCCACTTTTCCATCCGTAGTCAGGGCGTGTGTCTGCCACAGATCCAGTCCCTGTGGAGGTGGGCATGGGAAGCCTCCAGGGATCATTAGGACAGATGGACAGTCCACACTGGCATGTAGAAAGCACTGGAAACGTGCTTTAAATTAGTAAGGCAAATTCATTTAAACAATGCAGATAAGCAACCGAAATTCAAGTTAAAAACACAATAATTCGGGTGAGAATTATTTCCCATTTGTTCCTGCTCCTTGCATGTGATCTTATTATAGCATGTCTTGTGTTGTTCAGTATTTACTGTCGAGACTGATGACCAAGGGGCCTGCCTGGTCACCTCTAGACCCCTGGTGCTTGTGTGCATAACAGGTGGCAGGCGCTGAAAGACGTTTTCTAGGAGACATGTTGGGGGGAGTGTCTGTCCGTTGATAAAAGCAACTCGGTAATTCACTTTCCAAGCACAGACCAGAAGTGTTAAGACGTGGGCCTAAGGGAATGTGGCCTCCCCAGGCCAGGGCAGACTGCTGTGTCAGGACTGATCCCTTTCTTCTCTGGAGGTGTTTGTACTTTATCAGTCTGTCCTGGCTTCCAGGTCCGTCCCACTGCCATAGTACTGACACTTCCTGGCCTTTGTTGTACTGTGGCACAAACTCTGTTTTGAAAGGACAGGAGCATAATAAAAGCGGATATGGAAGAAGGGCCAGATGACATCACTGAAAGTATCTGAGGAAGTCCACTCTTTGGATGTTTACAATCTCAGCATGTTAGTTGTTTGTACTATGATAAGGGCACTTTTGATACATTGGGGGAATTACAAGCCTTGTGCTCAGACAGTATTCGTGAATTTTTATCTTAGGCTCGTAGTGACGGAAAGAGAATAGGAGGTCCTGGCTTGAGTCCCAAGTGACCTTGACTCATGGGGTGACCTTCGGTACAACAGTCAGCATAGTTGAGATGCTTAAATTATGCCGATGCCAGCTGTTCACTGAAGTTTTTTTTAAAAGAATTCCATTATTAAAGATGAATTAGCATATTAAATTTTCCCTCTCGAAATCTTAACACGGAGAAATTGGTAGTACGTGGACGTGTCGCCTTTCCAAGATTAATTCCATAAGCTCTTTGTAGGTTTAGCCTTGTGTGCGTGCTTGTGGAACGAAGACCATAAAACATTCAAATGTCTCCGTAAATGACAGTCTCCCTAAACAGTGAAAATGTGGACACTCGCTCTGTCCATGGATCTGAACCGCAAGTGAGGAGAGGCTGGCATCATTTCCTCTAGGTGGAACAAAAGAAAGGTCAAGAACTTGAGTAGCAACCCCTTCCTGCCTTGTGCCAGGTACCGTGGCTCAGCTCATGCCACGGGTTCATCTCGTTTCCTCCCGACAACGACCCCGACAGGCAGGGATGGTGGGTTCTACCCACCTTGCAGATGAGGAGACCAAAGGACGTATGGGATAGCGATGACTCTCGGGCCCACGGCGCCAGGGCGCCAGTCCAGAGCCCGGATCTGTCCCTCCAAACATGGCCTCACAGAGAGCAGCTCCAGGTGCGACCCTGTGCTGATGCACGCACCGGATCAAAGGCCAGGAAACGGGACCGCAGCCCCCTGGCGGCCCAGGGAGACCCCATCCTCCTGCAGAGACCCCACACACACGGTGTGAGGCTGGATAAACTAACTTCATCCACCAGTGCAAGTATAACAGAGCAGGCCTTCATCCTAAAAATGTGCGCAGGCTGATTCTGATGTTGCCTTCGCAGTGGAGATAAGCTCCAAAACTTGGTGTGAACCTCGTCCAGGGGAAATTATTATTTGGTAAGTCAGTGTTGCAATTACTATCTGAGCACACAGCCCAGAACCCGAGAATGAGAAGCCCAACAGCCTCCTGAGCAGCAAAGAGCAGTGTGGGATGGGAAAGTCGCTGTTGGACTAGCCAAGCAGATAGACATCCCAGGGGTCATGTGCACACGGTAACTGAGAGCTCTGCCCCAACCCGGACTCTGAGACGGCCCCAGAATATGCTTCTGCTATGACATACAGTGGATGTGATCACAGACCATCTCCCGGTGCAGAGAGAAACTGCTAAACTCACAGCCAGGGGGTCCTAAGTCACTGCTGCTAGGCAAAGGCAAACGTCGATACCTTCTGAAAGCTCCTGCGTGATGATGTTGGCTGGGTATGTACAGGAAAGAGAGCCAAGCAGAAATGCAGAAATTCTACCCCAGAAGCCAGGCCAGCAGGTACGCAAAGTGACTGTGGTTTCGGTGTGGACTCTCCGTGGCCCCAGAACCCCTGTGATTTGACTCAGATTGCTGTCAAGTCTGCGAAGACGGAGCCTCTCAGGTCTGGACTCGAGCCTGCCCAGGCAGACTGCTGGTATTCCTCGCATGCCGACGCAAACCAGTTCCTGCCTCGCCTGGGCCAGTCCTTACCAAACCCAGACAGAAATCTTATTGTATTATGGAAGAGCATTGCTAACTCTGTCTTCTTCACGTATGTTCATCTTGGACTTCCCCCCAAATTTAGCACGCGGGGAGGGTTTTAGAGCAGGCTCTTAACTGGGCATCCTCTTCTGGAATGAATAGCTTCGAGAGATGTAGCCACTCCGTTTCTCAAGAACAATGTTAAATATTCACTGCCGATTCCTATGCCAACACTAACAACGTACACATTTTTATTCCCTGCCAGGAATACCAAGAACTAACATGCTGTATAAATAAATAAAACAGAGTAAGGTAATGTGTGAGGTAATGCATATCCCAAGTGATGTCTTGGGCTGTCTCTCACTGGATAAGCAGGGTATACACAGAACAATTGTTCACACATATTCATGGGCATTTATTCTATATAGAACGTTAGAAACTTCTGTGCACGTGCATGGTAAGGATGCTTCTGCCCGGCTGTAATTACACGGGCGGCCTCTCGAGCGAGAGTTGAAAGCTCCTAATGAGTCGTTTTCCTCAGCACGGAGAACTGTATCCCTACGGCTATAAAAATGACTGCATGACAGTGGCTTTCCTCAAAAATCGTCTTTAACGTGGCCGATGTCTTCTTTATTTGATGAGAACAGTGACGCTGGAATGGGCAGCGAGCGAGAGGGTATTGAAGTCCAGTCTGTTTTGCCACGTGCCTGTTCTGTCTCTCGGACCCGCTGATAGACCATCGCTGCTCAACAGAGAGCAAAGTCGGTATAGGGTGTAGTCACGTGAGCTCATGCAGGCCGGTAACAGCATAGCTAAAGGCAGGTAGATTAACAGTGAACATGGAAAGATGTCGAATAATTCAACTCTGTATGGGATCCCCAAGTGGTGGCCTTCTCTCCCTGGGCTCTCTGGGGCCACACCCCTCCCCCGAAGCACCTGCTGTGCCCTTCTTCCCAGTCTTGGCCACGCGGCCCTTGTTCTGTGCCGCTCAGCGTTCTTGCTGCTTCTCTGCATCCTCTTCTGTCAGATTCCTGCCTTCGCTGGTCTTCAAGGGGAAGCACTACCATTATTATAGTAATTCCTTACTTTATTGGGAATTTTACACATTTGTTCAACTGTGCTATTATTTTTACTGGGATTAGGACTCATTTATTAGTGCCCTGGTTACAAAGTCATGCAGGTTTTGAGTGGCCTGCCTTCAAACACTTTTTTCCCATAGACCTTGTTGGTTTGGTGTGTGATTTTGCAGGATGTGAGGCTTTTTCAGAAACAGTCATATACTGTGTTCTAGCAGAAACACCCGTACTTAAAAAGAGTAAGTAGGGACGAGATGTGAAATCAACACAGATTTGACTTCGCTGTTCCCCAGGGTGAGTGGCTGTTGTGTTTGAGTGTTTGAGTGGGTCTCAGCTCTGTGGATGGGAAGGTAAGGTGGGAGGGAGAACATTCCAGGCTGAAGGGCACAGCTTGTACAAAGGTGTGTTCTTTGAGGAGGATGGGACCCAGAGGTGTTCCTATTCAGTGCATTTAAAATCCTTAACATTCCACCCTCATGGGAAAATATTTTATTAAACACTCAGTTGGAGTTGAAATAGAAGGATACCTTCAAAGCCCAGGAATGGTGGATGGACAAGAACAGAACTCAGATTGGCAGGTGTCGGGAGAAGCAAGGCATGCTGGTCCAGAGATGCAGTGGGGTGCGGGGACCAAAGGAAGTGTAACCAGAGTGTATTCTATCTTGTGAACAGAGCCTGATGTGGGCTCTAACCAGAGGGCTAACACCAAAAGGACATGATTACCCACCTAGCCAGCTGCTTGTCCTGAATGTTTGTGTCCTCCCAAAATTCATGTTGAAATTCTGACCCCAAAGGTGATGATATGAGGAGGTGGGCCTTTGGAAGATGATTAGGTCGTGAGGTTGGAGCCCCCATGATGGCATTAATCCCCTCATTAAGGGGCCCACAGAGCTCTCTGGCCCTCTCTCTGCCATGTGGAGAACGTGGCAAGAAGATGCTGTCTGTATGGGGCACCTGGGTGGCTCAGCTGGTTGGGCAGTGCCTTTGGCTCAGGTCATGATCTAGTGGTTCTGGAATTGAGCCCTGCATCGGGCTCCCTGCTCAGAGGGGAGCCTGCTTCTCCCTCTGCCTCGCCGGCCCCCGCTCGTGCTTTCTTGCTCTCTCTCAAATAAATAAATAAAATCTTAAAAAGAAGAAGCAGCAGCACCCATTGTCTGCGAATCGGGCAGAGCCCTCGCCGGAGGCACTGACGCCCTGATCCCGGACGTCCAGCGCTGGAGAACTATGTCTCTGCTGTTCATGAGCCCCTCAGCCTGTGATAGTTCATTCTAGCACCCAAACAGACTGAGACACCAGGCATCAGTGGACAAAACCAGGAATGGTAGCCGTCTACATTACGGATGGAGAGATGAAGGGTGGAGGGAGAGTGGCTTCCAGAAACTGGTCTCCAGACAGACCGACCGAAGATGTCTGGTCACCAGTCCAGTGACTCCACATAGAAGCTTCCAGTATCTGATCTCATTCGACCTGTGTGTGTACGTGTGTGCTTAGGTACCCCAGCTCCAGCAACACAGCTGACGTGCACATTGGCTCTCAGGTGATGCGCTCTGTGTGGTAACTTGATGTCACGGCAACAACAAGAAGGGGGCTCTAGCAGTCAACGAGCGGACCATGTCCCAG
This sequence comes from Ailuropoda melanoleuca, assembly GCF_002007445.2. Classification (NCBI taxonomy): domain Eukaryota; kingdom Metazoa; phylum Chordata; class Mammalia; order Carnivora; family Ursidae; genus Ailuropoda; species Ailuropoda melanoleuca. Next base: position 138,693,894 of record NC_048224.1, read on the forward strand.
GGAGAAGCCCAGCGGGCTGAGGCATGTCCCGCCCGGGCACGTAGGTCAGCCCGGCAGCGCCCCAGCCTTCATGAGCCTCGGTCTGGGTGGCCAAGGAGCTGTCACGGCAGAGTGAGAGGGACTGGTAAGGAGGCACTTTTATGGAGAAAACGAGCTGTTTCAGATGCTGGAAAAGAAAACTCATTCTCATTTGATGCTTGGGGGACTGTTTCATTTGTAACTCGAGACCTAGGGAGTCCCCGGCAGGAGAAGGTTCAAGATCAGTGTGGAGTCAAGTGAATAAGCTCCCATTCAAACGAGATCCATAAACATATGTAAATTGCTGGGAGAATCAATCCTCAGCCGTCTTAGGAGCTGAGAGCTGCTGCCGCAGGTGTTGTGAGCGGCCGTGGATGTGGTGGGAACAATGGACAAATTCCAGGACACCAACGGCCATTAGACCTCACTGGTACCTGAACCCAAGCATTCTGGGCAGTAGGTGACCGGGAAAATGCGGGGAAACACGGACAGTTAGGGCTTCAGACAGGATATCTCTCAACCTTCCAGGTGGAGAGGACCTGCGTTGTGAGGCGTCCTCACTCGGCACCGTGCCGCCTCTTAAGGCTGCCTGTGGAGTCCACCCCCAGCCGGCCCCCAGCCCCGCGCTCCCCAGCTCGCACCTGCCCGCCTCCTGACAACAGCTACACACCCATGTCCCTGGGCCTTCCCTGTCTCGGTGACTCAAGATGAGACAACTCACAGACCCCACCCAGAACCTAATAAGGGACCTGACAATGAGTCCTCGACAGGTCCTGGGTGGCGTCCAGGTGGCTCTGTAGAAAGGATGTGGTACAAGAAACAGGAGGGATGCTTCTGGGTAGTGCACATGCCCCCTGCACTCCATGGCTGGGTGTCACGTGTCCACACCTTCGCCCGCCCAGACGCGTGCCAGCCTGCTTCCTCGCTGGAGACTCTGCCAGTCGCCTGGAGAGGGGAGGAGGGTGGCCAGGGCAGATGTGTAACAGGAACTGCCACACCCACCTCTTCCTCGCTCCGCCAGGAAAGCCGCCTGTCCTCACCTGCAGGCAGGCCCACCCACACTCTGAGATCATCTCTAGCCTTGGGCCAGGTATTTCTAAGGAAGCTCTGGCTCCTACAGCCTACAGCCTTGGCTGGGTTTTATCCCTCATTCCTAGGTCTGGGGCCCCATGCCAGCGAGCCCGGCCTGTGCAGGGTGGCACTGACCGCTGGGTCTGGACAGTGTGGAGGACTTCATCAAGTACGTCCTGGAATGATCCCCCGACAGAGCTGGGGGAAGGCCATCCGTATGCTCGTTCTGTGCAGAGCGTGCCGCAGTCCAGCCGAGTCAGGTCACTTCCCTGCCTGGACTCTGCCCCGAGCTGTGTTCCTGAATCTTCCACTCGGCCCCATCACTGCCCACTTCACAGACGCTCTGCGGCCCCTCCCGGGGGCTCCTCATCCTTGACTTCGGCACCTCGCTCACAGTCCGCCGTTTGGCCTCCTTGAAATGTCGTAAGCATGGATGATGTAACCCGTGGAAGCGTCTGGCCCCGGCCTTTGGCCTACCGCACTCCCGGTGCCTGCCAGCGGCCCGCCCCGTCTTGCCAGACTCCACGCTGGCCATTTTCTAGCCGGTCCTGCGTGTCAGCACCCCGTTCCCGGCGGGAGAGCGCGGCTGTCCTCGGCCGTCTTGTCAGTAGCGATTCTGTTGGGAAACACCCCCAGACCTTGAGTTGCCCGAGAAGAAAGAGAGGGTGGAGACATAGGCCCGTCACTGGTCATAAAAACATGTAAGTGTGCAAGTATAAAGTCACGTGGCTTGTTGCCGATGGCCCAGGGAGACACCGAGTGCAGCGCCTCCCGGTGACGTCAGCAGGGCAGGTGAGCCAGCAGGAGTGATGCCACCCCACAAGTATTCACCTGGCCCAGAGCGCGGGAAGACCGTCGCCCTGAGAGTCTCTCTGCAGCTCATCGTCTGTCCTTTGAACCCCCATTCCCAGCACAACGCCCTCACCTCCCGCTCCATTCCCCAGACTCCCAGCCCCACGAGGACAGGCTGGGGACTCAGGCACAGCTGCTCTGAAGCTTGTTGGCATCGGTACGAGCCCCTGGAGTCGTTCGCTTCAGATGGGCCCATGCGTCTGTCCATCAGTCATTTCACTGCCTCTACCTGGTGACGCTCTCAGGACCCTTCTCGAGGGACCTCTCTCATGGGCGCCCTTGAAATGCTTTCAACAAGGGAAGCTGAACTGGCAGGGTTTCCCACCCAGTTTATGGGGAAGAGGGTTTTGTTCTGTGTGGAGTGGCCCTGGTCGGGTTTCCTCTGCCATATGCTTTGTCTTGCTAATACCATGTTGGAATTATTTCCTTAATTTCTAAAGCTGCGTGTACGGAAATGGCTTATATTTCCTGTTTTGATAAACTAATAGAATTTTACTGGGAACTTTGTTCCCAAGTTGCTTTCTTCTTTGTTGGCCTTTTTGGACTAAAAGGATAATTCTGAAGAGTCGGGCTTGACTGGACTTGTGACAAAGACAAAGACTTGTATAGACTTTTTTACCTTAAATATGAAAGATGACTACTTTTTTGCAATAAGGGATGTCTGTCTTCTGTGTCTGTTAGAATGGGTTATTCAATATCCCTCTGTACAGGAAGCTGGGGTTAGATGCTGGGGGCAGTCCAATGGTAAAAGATCTGTAAATTCCCTACAGAGACTTGCTCTTTTTGGCTGGAGGTATATTGGCTTAGAAAGACTTTCTTGGACAAGAAGTTTCTTGGAACATGCAGAGGACAAAATATTCTTTGTTTTAGGACAAATGAGTTTTGTTCTTGCATCTTCCTATAAATTTGGCTAATACTCATTTCTTATGTGGGATTCCAGAACAATGCCGCGTATTTTTTTTCTTCCATCTGTAAATATTGTATCAACTTTAAACAGTGCTCCCATCTGCAGAAAGCTGGGTCCGTGTCCATGGATTTGCTCCCTTAACAGACATGGACGGTTCACTCTGGTAACTTACAGAAATAGCTTGTCGTAAAGAGGCGAAGTCTTTTGTGTGTTTTATTTTCTGGCATTCAAGTTGTTATTTAAACCTATTTTTAAATGTCCTAAATATGAGGACAAGTCTGCCGCTGGGAGAAGTGAGAAAAGCCGTTTTCTCCATGTTTTGAAGGCGGCCACTCTTCAGACATCTATGGAGAGTTTGCACCGGGCAGCAGGGAAAAGCCTTTCCTCTCTGGCTTATGCTACGTGATACCCAATGAGGGCAGCGTGAGTCTCGGCTCCCCTCATGCCAGCGGATGCCTCAAAGGGGAGATAGGGCCAGCGCACACGGGACCGGATGTTCCCTTAAGCTCGCAGCTGCTCCTGCCGATGTCCTCTCTGACTCGACTGGATTCCATTTATAGGTGGCAGAGCCGCCTCTGCTGGCAGCCAAGAGAGCCCGTGGCTCAAGGCAAGACGTTCTCTGCTTGAACCTGATAGATGCCTGGTTCAGGAAGCTGGAAACTGGCTTTCTTTTTTTTTTTTTTTTTAAAGATTTTATTTATTTATTCGACAGAGATAGAGACAGCCAGCGAGAGAGGGAACACAAGCATGGGGAGTGGGAGAGGAAGAAGCAGGCTCACAGCGGAGGAGACTGACGTGGGGCTCGATCCCATAATGCCGGGATCACACCCTGAGCCGGAGGCAGACACTTAACCGCTGTGCCACCCGGGCGCCCCTGGAAACTGGCTTTCTTTAGAAGATTCCATGACCTCTGTTCTCCCAGAGGCAAAAGATTCACCAAGGAATGTAGATCACACATGTAGGGTGGTTTGGGTGTGTCTAGGATGAACTGAATGTCCATGCAAATACATGTACTTTTATTTTTTTTTAAAGATGGTATTTATTTATTTATTTGACAGACAGCCAGCGAGAGAGGGAACACAGGTAGGGGGAGTGGGAGAGGAAGAAGCAGGCTCCCAGCAGTGGAACCCGATGTGGGGCTCAATCCCAGGATTCTGGGATCACGTCCTGAGCTGAAGGCAGACGCTTAATGACTGAGCCACCCAGGCGCCCCAATACACGTATTTTTAAATCTTTCTGAATGTGATGATGCCGAGATTCACATAAGGTTCTGAAGAAAAGAATTCCCATATAAAAACCTGACCCCCCCCCCAAAATAAATCTCTTGCTCAAAGGTCTCCACTGTGACACTGGAAACAGTATCTCTTGTATTCCACTTGAGTAGAATATCCAGGTTTCTAGAAAATATATCTATACCTTTACATTGGGTCATTCTTAATTTCTAGAATTTCTAATTAGTACAGAAGTGCTGGCTACCAATTCAGGGCAGGGTAAAATTCAGAAGAGAAGAGTCAAAAGGATGTTCTGAATAAGGAAAAGAGAAGTGAAATGTCTTTGACAGGGGGGCTGACGAGAAGCTCAACCGTGAGAGGCTCAGGGCCCAGAGCCTCCCTGCATGGGCCGCAGGTGGCAGGGGTCAGAGGGAGTCTGGGGGCCGGCACCCCCCAGGACAGCGTGTCATGTCCTCTTCAGGCATGGAACACACGGGACCCATGGACAATATACTTTCTTCTCCACTGAAAGGGGTGGGTTCCAGGAAGCCACAGCAGCGTGCCTACGTGGAAAGCCTGTTAGAAAGCGTGTCCTGATGCAGGAAATCTGAGGTGGGGCCGGCATTCCTAAGTAGTGCCTGGCGACACAGGCCCTGCATCCACGAGCCGTGCTGGGTGTGTCCAGGGTCCAGACAAGACAGCGGCATTGCACGCTTAGACCGAGCGCCTCTCCGACATTGCGTCTCTGAGCCCGCTCCCCCCGCCCAGCTCATTTGGGACACTGTGTGCAAACACATCCTGCCTAGACTCCGCTTGCCGCTGTCTTCACCACGAGCTCCCCCCACGCGACCCCTCCGTTGCCAACATGGCTTTTGTTCTTATTCATTGTTTTGCAAGAAGTACCCACTTCACCTCTTCTGGTGCAGCTCAGAGGCATTCCTGGTCTACTGTGGTGCTTATGTATGAGCCGCTTTCTGTCTTATTTCCCAAAACTTAGAATTCACGTTTATTTTTCAGAACAACTGCTATTGGTTCCACAACGCTTGGTGAGATGTCCCGCGCTTACAGTGATCGCAGAGTTAGTGCCCTTTGCCCCGGGTCTGCAGTGGCTCGCCCAGCCTCCGTTCGTCCTCTGCCCATCCTGGAGGGTGGGGTGGGGCTCCCAGGAGAGGGGCACCCACGGCCCTCGGCGCCGTATTTGTCAGGTCCTGAAGGAGTTAATGATTACGCCTCAAGCTGGACTCCTTCCAGAGCTGGGAAGTGAGATCCACAGTTGGAAGTGGTTACACATCTTGGTAGCAACTGAGGTGGCTTTCGTGGAGCAAGGAGGACAGAAGATGCCCCATGCCTGTCCTGGACCATAAAGCCACAATGGGCTGAAATTGAGTCCTGGCCGTAAGTTGGGGGATTGGGCAATGTTGAGGCATCCTGGGGGTCCTATGAAGAATAGGTTCAAATTCACTCCAATCCAAGATGCCCTTGGTTCCCTGATAATGGTGATAACCCAAAGCTCTTGCTTTCCTAGGCCCGGAGACTGGCAGCTCTCTGTTCCCCGGGTTGTAGCAGCGAGGGCCTTGGGTCAGAAGGCAGGGAGGTTGGCCTCTGTGGCGGAAACCAGTAAGGGAGAACAGAGCACAGTACAGCCCGAGGGAGAGGGCCCGGCTAAGTCTGTCCTCTCTATGACCCGGCCCGACCCTTCCTCTCATGCCACCTCTCCTTCATGGCACTTGCCATAATTTAAAGAGTGCAGGCGTCATTGCCCCTTTCTTCGATTTCTTGTGAGCTTATATACACTCTCTGTTCCCCACTTTATACCCGTGGCCCAGCATAGCGCTCAGCCCAGAGAAAACATTCGGTGGAGAAGGAAGGAACAACTGAGTGAGTTTGCAAAGGGAGAGGGGGGTAACGTACCTCCCAGAGTCCTGCAGCTGTCGTGTTTGGTGGGACTGGGGAGCTTGGAGCCCTCTCACTGGTGCAGCTGAGGGAGAGGCTTTCCCTGAGCGCTCCAAGCTGGGAAGCACGCGGCCCGGGTCCTCCGTCCTTCCCGAGCCCGGGAGGGAGCGGTTTCTGTGTAAGTGAGAGGGCATGTGAGCACGAGCCTGTCAGATTCAGGATTGCTTGAGGGGTGGTAGGCCTTCCCACTTTGCAGGCATCCTCACTGTCATCCGGCTCATTTGGTTGTGAGTCCTTCTGTGCACGGGGGTGAAGGACATCCAGACAAGCTCAGCTGGGCGGGCGCAGTGTGGTTTGTGACAGTGGACACTTTCTGCACCTCGAGCTGGGTCTCCGGGAGCTCCGTGGGCGTTGGGCTGGTGAGCGCAGTGACGGGCGCCGCGGCAGGGGGCTGTGGGGAGAGCAGCGTGCGGGAATATCGCTCTACAGAATGGTACTGACAGGAACTCAGGCTCGATGTGAGAAACTGGTGGAGAATTTAGCTGACACTCCTGAGGAGTCTTGGGGCTGCTGTCCTAGCGACACTGAAGTCGAAAGCCTAGACCAGGCCATCTTGTCGTCTCCGCGGGTGGTGGGCAGAGTCTTGAGGTGGGCGTGCGATGGGAGGAAACCAGTCATCTTTACTGAGGAGTTGACAAGAAGGATCCAGGTTCGTCCCTGAGTTGTGTTGAGCAGTAAAATCAGGGGTGGACCCGAAGGCTTGGAGCATGGGCAGTGGTGGGTGGGGGCTTTTAGTATTCTTCTGTTCAGGGGACGCAGACAAAGGACCCCCCGGAGCCGTTCACATCCTCCTCATCCAAGGTCCTCAGGAGGGCATTTGTATCTTGAGAACGTTCCAGAGCTCACGTCCCATCCGGGGAATACCGAAGCTCAGGTCTGAGATTTGTTCAGTCTCTAAGAGACGTCTGGAACACATGCTCTGCCCTAATAAAGTAAATACTTCTGTTCATCCTGGAGATCTGACATTCCAGTTCATGGTACTTAGAGCTCTTGTATATGTTGGAATTCATAAGAATCCCTCTGTAGGCTATGCAAGATGTAAGATGCTGATGGGAAAATACACACACCCATCATACACACACATCACACACACACACACACCCCACACATACACACCTCACATCACACACGCACACCCCACATCCCATCACACACACATATACACCACATCACACACAGACATGCACACACAGGGCTGGGATCTCCGTGATGGAAACTGGCTGTGGCTTGTGGAGGGAGCCTGCCTCTCGGTGACGTATTCGTCACCTCCTGAGACGGGATGCCTGAGCCATGGCACATGGTCGAGGAAGTGTCAAGATGAGAAGTTACCAGACGTACAAGTCCCAGCTCCAAAAGCAAACAGCACTGTTAAATTTTAAGCAGGTTGTGAAGAACTCATTTCTATAACTACGTCCAGTACATATCCTAAATCTAGGACAGAAAGTCTGTTAGATCGATTTAAAATCATTTCAACCATTGATTTATATCCAGGGATTTGGCAAGTGTCTTTAAAATCAAAATTAAAAAAAAGCCTATGAAACTCCAGATGGAGAATGTGAGTTTAAGCTTTACCCTGTAGTCCTTAGACCAAGGCGTCCCCCTGCCCTTTCCAGACAACTGGCAAATGAATTACCGTGTGAACCAGGGACACCTGCCAAGCCCCCTATTCGCATCCCAGTCGTACGGAATACAAAGTAGAAATGTGACTGCCCATCTAGACGTCTCCCTTTGGCGTTCAGAATAATCCATAAAACCAATGGCTTCACGTGGGGCTGGATTTATAAAGACCAAATATTCAAAATGGTAGGATTTAAAAATGAGCCCCACTATATGTAAACATTGAAGCCATGAAAAAAAATGGCAAATACCTAGAAACATGTTGTGAGGGCATGAAAGGATTCTAAATGTGTTTATTTCTCTACTACGGAACTCAGACTGTCTCACAAAATGAAAACCAAGAAGAGATCCAAAAGGCTTCAAGGTGTTGGTTTGAGATTTTCAGATTTTTTTGAATTCTTCGAGGTAGTGGTGATGCGTCAGATACCAGAGCAGGTGAAGGCTATCGTGGGGACACAGGAAACGTGGGACTCAAACGCTCCCTCTTGTAGAAAGCTGTTCGCGCAGGAGAGGAGTTTATCATCTCTACAAAAAGAATGCTGGGTAGTCGCTGCGGTCCTAGGTAAACCCTGGCCAGGTAGTTCTGAGTCACGGTTCAGTTGTGCGGCCGTCCAAGGCTGCACATCCAGGAAGGCTCGTGGGCGTTGCGGAGGTGACCAGCCAACACCACGTCCATCTGCACACGAGCCGGGAACAGGGAAGACCTGGCTGATGCGCTGGCGTGAAAGACAGACAGAAGGCTTAGCAGAGGGTGTCCCCAGGTGACCATCCTGTTTAGTCATTGAGACTTAACTCAGAAGAGAGTGAAACAAATGTGGCGAAATGTGCTTTTGTGTCAAGTTGGAACGGTCTGTTATCTGGGGAGTGTCGCTTGCGGGGTAAGGTTTGGCTCGGCGCGCGCCAGAAGCTAACCACGTCCAGGGCCCCTTGAGTATCAGTGCCCGCCAGCTGGTTCATCTGCTGGGCTGGCCCAGGGTGACGAGGGGGGAGGGAGACAGAGATTCCCCTGCGCTGCTGCCTAAGTCACCTGTCATGCAGATGGCGGAGGCGGGGCTGATCAGGAAGGGGAGAGAAGAAGGTCAATCTCATTGTCACTTCCTATTCAAACTATTTTGTGCTGTCAACAGTCTAAGTGCAAAGTCCAAGTCCATCCTTTACCTAAAATACTGAGATCAAGGGCAAGCAAGCAAGGCCTTGGAACCGTTGGGATTGTCCCAGCAGAGAACTCCTTCCCTTAGCCCCTCGCTTCATTAATCAGTCTGCCAAATAAAGACAGGAAAGCCTCTTCCCTCCATCCCCTCCTCCTTCTGCAAACCACTGGGTCTCACGGAGAGAAGGGAAGGGATGCCCTCTGTTGGCACCACCAGGATGTCAAGAACTCTGTGGTGGGGGTGAGGGTCAGTGAACCCATCAGGTGTGTTTGCAAGGTCCTCCTCCCCCTCGGATCCGGTGTGATCTCCCTTTAGCTCACCCGGATCCATGTTGTATGATGGGGCCCAGCACGGAACCTAACTCCGTCCTGCTCACCTTGAACACCCCTCCTCGGGGCGGCCTCCCCCATAGTTCCAGGAGAATGAAGGGCCACTTCCTACACAGGGAGTTTCTCCTTCACACTGAAATACTTCACACAGAGTGTCCCTATGGGCTCACTGCACACGGGATCCCTGGATTAGGGGAATGTCCTCCCTGACTTTCGAGGCCCAGGCCCTAGCTTGGCTTCTGGCATTGAGTAGACACCTTTAAAAGGAGTATTGACCACGAAGGTACAACATCTCTGGTGACCCCAGTATAAATTCTGGACTCTGGGTGATGACGACGTCAGTGTGGGCTCATGGACTGTGACAAATGTGCCGCTCTGTTGGGAGCAGGGACGGCTGCATGTGTAGGGGGGTAGGTAGGGTAGGTGCACGGGGACTCCCTGTACCCTTTGCTGAGGGCCTAAAGCTGCTCTAAAAAGTGAGGTCTACTTGTTTTGAATGGAGAGCTAGTTGCTGGGGTTGGACGAGCTCTCACAGATGATGTGCTACGTGTCGTAGCGGACAGCGTTGGCGATAACACGTTCTTTGTGCTTCCTTGTGCAGGGGGTGAAGAAGTTCGATGTGCCCTGCGGAGGGAGAGACTGCAGCGGGGGCTGCCAGTGTTACCCCGAGAAGGGAGGACGGGTAAGTCGCAGCGTCGCGGAAATAACTCCTTCTAGTCCAGACAAAAGAGCCTTCAATCACCTGATTGAGTCAGTCCCATACTTTCCTGAGAAATTTAATACGGACGGGTTCGTCTGAATCAGAACAGACAATGACATAATGCAAAATTTGGTCAATGTATACCGCGTTCCCAATAGAGAACGTTAACTTTCTTACACATCTTTTGTTCACTGTTACGAATAGATATGTATATATAATGCAACTGCTATTTATACTATGATTTTATACATAAACAGAGATTCTGTAAAAATATGACCTAAGGAACACATAGTTGTGTCTCCCCCCCCCCGCCCCGTGTAGATGTTCCAGCCAGAGGGCACGAGCCTCCTGCCATGGAGAGTCACTCTCACTTTCAAAATCGGTCTGCTCATCCCCCGAATGTCCTTTATGTGGCAAATTTCATCAGCCAAGTCAGAGATAGTGGTCACTCCCCATTATCCCCAGGACCCTGGCAGGACCTGAATTGTGGTCTGATACCGGGGTTAATGTGTTCAAAGGGACTGGCTTTCCCAGAGCCATTAAAGCTGATGTTTGGGTCTCAGCATTACTGATTTTTAAAAGATATTGTTTATAGTTCTCTGTTTAAGCCCATTTTCATGTGGGGAGCAGTATTTCATTTTATGACCCAGAGTCTTTTGAGTCTTCGTGCCTCGGGATCATGCTTCCCTGGGGTCTCCTGCCGGCCTGGGGCCGGGCTGGGAGGGGGGGTTGGGAGGTGTTGCCTGCGTCTCCTGTCACTGTTGAATCAGAAACTGCAGCACCCCGTGGGTGTTCCAAATGCAGCTCAGCACTCCGAAGCCCGCGGTCAGTGTTTGCGGTCCCCACCCCCATCCCCAGGAGGAGGACTCCTCTTGGTGGAGCTTGGCCTCTGTGGCTGGGCGTGACGCCACACACCGTCTCCGACCTGAGTCCCCTCCAGAAGCCAAATAAAGTAAAATCTGTGGTAAGGAGCCCCTTTGCTGATGTGGTGGTCTTCCTCACTGATGGGTGACTGACCAACCATCCTTTCCATGCCGAAGATCACCCCTGAGGAGGCTTCGGTCCCCACGTGCTGGGTCCTCCCGGGCTGCCATCCTCGGGACAGCCCTTGCCATAGATGTTCTCGAGATTCCTCTGCTTGGAATGGGGACGTTCTGCTCTAAGAATTGCTAATTGAAGGTTTGCATCAGCATTTCGCAAGGACTGAGTATTTTTTAAATATATGGAAGCCATTTGGTGAGATTTAAAATCCCCCTGGGTCCCTTGCTATAGATTTTCCCAGGAAGCTTCTGGAGCAGGGATGACAATGGCTCACTGCAGAGCTCGCTGCTCCCCCCCTCCCCCACAGTGGGCAGCCGGCCTTATATGGGCATGAGGAAGAGAAACTGGTGGTTTACAGATACTGCGGAACTCGCCTGGGGGGAGGGAATTCAGCTCCAGAGAGACTCCGCATTCTTCTCCGTGTGATCAGCCAAACGGAACCCAAAGAGAGCACAAGCTTACTGGGTCTATTCTTTTTCACTTTTTTATGACTGTTTAATGCAGAACTGATCTATTAACATTTCTCATAATGGTTTTATGTGAATTTTGTTCTTCAGTAAAGATGGTTCATTCTGATTACTTTTTTTCATTCAAGGATAGTTAACATATGGTGTTAGGTTAGTTTGGGTCTACAATATAATGATTCAACGATTGTGTACATTCCTCTGTGCTGCTCAAGAGAGTGTGCCTTCAGTCCCCTTTATCTGTCTCATCCCTCCCCCCACCCACTTCTCCGGCAACCACTAGTGTGTTCTCTGTATTTAAGAGTCTGGCTTTTTGTTTATCTCTTTTCTTCTTTGTTTGTTGGTTTGTTTCTTAATTTCCACGTATGAGTGAGATCATATGGTATTTGTTTTTCTCTAGCTGACTTATTTCACTTAGCATTATAATTTATTTTAATATATGATGCCATCTACATAGTTACATACTTATAATGCCAGGGGTCTTCTCAGAGCAATTATTAGGAGGGAGATTTCTAAGGGTCCCTGGGTCTTCCTAATTCGGTAAGTTTGCATCGAGCTCTTTATTTCCCCTCGGCCCTCATTAACACAACAGCCTAAGACCTTTTCTCTACCTTACCAAGTTAAGTAGGTAATGGACACCCACACTGGCCAGCGCCCCACGCTGCCCCAGACCTTGCAGATACAAGTCAGGTGTCTTAGCAGTCAGCCCTAGGGCTGCCCCGGGGACCTGGATGTACCATTAGGCATCAGTCACCAAGATGCTAGAAATGCTGGTGGTGAGTGGTAGGGAAAGGCGTCTGCAGGAGAGAGAAATGACACTATGTATCACTTGCTCAGCCCTTTGCATTACCTGGGATGTCTGCTGTTAGGACGCTTGGGTCTGCTTCCTCCAAATGCTTAAGATACAGTATCCATTTCAGTTCCTCAGGCCGAGTATATGTACATTAAACATTTGTTAATTAACAGATTTACCCAGATGTGTTCCTGTAGACAGCAGAGCTATTTCCGTCCTCCTCTTGGATTGATAATATTTTTTAAAAGTAATGTAATGCATAAAAATAGCAGCTGGACAGATTCTGCCGTTAGAGAGCTGAGTGCATAGTTCGTTCTTTCCCACAGCTTCCCCAGGGCCCTTGCCATAGATTTTCCCCACGGAGCTTCTGGAGCGGGGATGACAATGCCTCACTGCAGAGCTCTCCCCTCCCCGAGCAGTGGGCAGCCTGGCCTTATATGGACACGGGGTAGAGTTCACTCGCTCCTCACCATGGTGACAGCCGACATCAGAAACTGTGTGTTACTGGATAACTTTTGGACTCAAAGCAGAAATCACGAATGTGCTATGGATTCTGATTCCAAATGAATTCTCATGTTACCAAATGAATAAGCTCAGTGTGAAACGTCTTCTCCGGCCCTAAGTGGTGGGTGGTGGGATGTTGCAGGGGGAGGGCTGTTTCTCATAGAGCCATCCCACCTGTGGGTCAATGGTTTTAGCAGCCAGGGCATATAGGGCAGAGGCTATGTCCCAGCTGGGTGTGCACTCCTCACTCCCTGGCCAGTGCTGGAAGGTGCAGAGGGATGATCTAGACCCCGTCCCCTAGTTCACACGGGAGGGAAGGAAGACACCAACATGGGGGCTAAATGACCTGCTCCAATTCGGTCCAGAACAAAACGCAATTTTCAGACATTTTGCACGAGTTCTTTCCCCAGTGTAGTAATATTCTGTGCTTGCATTCCTCCTCCCATATGAAGGGGACTCTCTGGGGGTGGAGGAAAAGGACACGGGCCAGATGAAAGGAGGTCTGGCCCTCTTTCCTCAAGTTATGACTCCCTGGTCAGTTCTCCAACCTTCTTTTCAGTTGTTCCGGGAATGCAACATAACTTTAAGAAATGACCTAGGGGCACCTGGGTGGCTCAGTCGTTAAGCATCTGCCTTCAGCTCAGGGCGTGATCCCAGGGTCCTGGGATCAAGCCCCACGTCAGGCTCCTCCACTGGGAGCCTGCGTCTTCCTCTCCCACTCCCCCTGCTTGTGTTCCCTCTCTTGCTGGCTGTCTCTCTGTCAAATAAATAAATGAAATCTTAAAAAGACGAAAGAAAGAAAGAAAGAAAAAAGAAAGAAAGAGAAAGAAAGAAAGAGAAAAAAGAAAGAAGGAAAGAAAGAAAAAGAAAGAAAGAAAGAAAGAAAGAAAGAAAGAAAGAAAGAAAGAAAGAAAGAAAAACTAATATGGCACCTGAGTGGCTTAGTCGGTTGGGCGTCTGACTCTTGATTTCAGCTCAGGTCATGATCTCAGGGACGTGAGATCGAGCCCTGCGTCGGGCTCTGCAGTCAGTGGGAATTCTCCTTGGGATTCTCTCTGTCCCTCCCCCCATGTGTGTGCACATGCTCTCTCTCTCTCTCTCTAAAATAAATAAAATGTAAAAAAAAAATGCATTAGTACTTGATTGCCACGTGAGGCTCAGCACTGAAAGTAAACTATTGTGTTTATGTTGCAGTAATGAAAACGCGTTAGTCCTAATTCGCCAATATTCCACGTGTTGTAGACACAAAGGAAGTCGGCTGACTGACTTCTCAGACTTTCTTCACCACTATTGGTCCTAGGATCACCAGCACCAGACCAAGTGGTGTGGCCCTCTGACTTGTCTCTATTCGTTTTACTCTTTCTTTCTTTATTTTATATTTTCCCTTCTTCCGTGGAGGTGGAGGGCCGCTGGCTGGAAAGCGTCTGTTACAGCCCTTCTGTGGGAGCAGAGTGATGCTCCGGGTGGCGTGAAGATTAATAGCACAGAAAGCCGTAAGGAGCACAGGCGAGGCGTCTGGTTGAACAAATAGAGACAGCTTTGTCCTTGCTCGTTAACTTACCTAAAAGGGGTCCTGAAATTCTCAGGTTTTTCCAACTGAGGTCAGTTTTAATTGTTATTTCTGTTCCTTAGGCAGGTTCACGTTCCCCCAACCCTTTGGCTTTTGACTGTAAACTCGGGACAGATAGGTTATTCCAACTTTTTAATGGCAACAACCTTCACAGGGCACCTGTTTCCCTGAGCAGCCAGATATTTTAGAAATTGATAAATACCAGACACTGTTTAAGTCCAGATTGTTGGGAATTGTTGAGATGGTCGGGCTACAGGGGGAGAAGGAGAACCCACAGCTTCAGCTGGTTCCCGGAACTCTGTGCTCAGCCCACGCGTGAGGGCACGGGCATGTCCCCAGCACTCAGCACTCAGCCAGCCATGCTCGCCCCCGTGGGCCTGACAGCGCGAGCCACAGAACCAGAGAGGAGTCTCACGTGCGGGGTGGCCACAGCCCACCACGGGCTGTATGTAGCTGTTGTGTTCTTTCCTACAGCTGAGAGTTTCCCACAGTCTGTGGGTCCCTGGACTTGAGTCAAAGTATGAGTAAATAATTCTTAACCTCACAGGATTCCTTAAATTCAACAACGTAAATCAAAGCAAAAGAAAGTAGGGGCGCCTGGGTGGCACAACGGTTAAGCGTCTGCCTTCGGCTCAGGGCGTGATCCCGGCGTTATGGGATCGAGCCCCACATCAGGCTCTTCAGCTATGAGCCTGCTTCTTCCTCTCCCACTCCCCCTGCTTGTGTTCCCTCTCTCGCTGGCTGTCTCTATCTCTGTCGAATAAGTAAATAAAATCTTTAAAAAAAAAAAAAAAAAGCAAAAGAAAGCAGAGAGACGCTGAGTGAAAGGGGAAGCAGGAAGAGTGGACAGAGGACTGGCGGAGGTGGGTGGAGACAGGTGAATGGACAGCAGAAAGACTCACTGTGTTTGGCGCTTGCTGTCAGCTCAGAAGGGCAGCCCCCAAGACGTGAAAGCAAGAAGCTGAGGCCTAGGCTCGGGGAGAGGGGGAGGGGGGCCCAGAGCCCCCAGGAACGCATGTGGTCAGCAGGGTCTTCTCTCTGCAGTGAGCTGCAGTCTTGCTCCTGAGAGAACCTTCTGTCCTGTGTTGCCATCTCAAACCACAGCCTCACATGCGAATAGCCAGGATTTCAACGTAAAACGGAAACGGCTCACTATGGATCCGAAAACCAGGTAGAGCACCGCAGCGCCATGGGGAGAGCCTCCGTTCGTGGTCCACGCCCGCCGCAGGTCTCCGTGGCAACGCGGCATCCGCAGACACTGGCGCGGGCGGGTAAGAGCGAGGGCGCGGCTGCTCCACGCAGGCAGACGCTTCTTCATGGTGCACTCCGCACACTTCACGGAAGCCACCTGCGCGATTTCCCGCGCTGTCACAGCCCAGAGAGGACGACGACTTACTCAGAGAGAGCGGAGACATCACCTGGGTGCTGGGCTTGGAGAGCCCCGTCCACACGTAGCTCTCACCCGCTTTCAGAGTCGTGTGGTTCTTTTACTGTGGTTTTGGGAAGGCGCTGGTTCTGCCTCATCCGGGGCCGCGGTGGCTGAGCAACTCACCTGCTGGGTTAGTCTCGGCAGTGGGAGTGGTGTTCCAAGAGGTGTAGACAGAGTCCACCTAACTTGATCACTTGTAGTGAGGTGCTCTTAAAGATTCCTGTGTATTTATTTTTGAGAGAGAGAGGAGGAACAGAGGGAGAGGGACAAGCAGGCTCCGCACTGAGCACAGAGCCTGATCACAGCCTCAATCCCAGGACCCTGAGATCATGACCCGAGCCGAAACCAAGAGTAGGGCACTCAACCAATGGAGCCACCCAGGCGCCCCAGTGATGTGCTTTTAAAGTGACGTTTCTTATATATTTGCCGTCATAAGAAAACCCCAGCTTCCTTTTAGCCGTGGAAGCTGACACGCCTTCAACATTCAAATAAGCATCGTGTACCATCTACAGACAAGGTACTTGTCTAAGAAGGGGGTGCACGAGTGAACGGGGGTGCCCTGAACAGCAGGGGCAAAGGGAGAACTGGTGGCAGGCAAGGTCCAAGAGCAAAGGTCAGGGACAGTGAGGAGGTTGTGTCCGAGTCTTGGGGAGGTGAGAAACAGTTTGGGAGACGTCCTTAGAGAAGGCATGTGACTTACAAGTCAAGTCACAGAGCTCTTCCTGTGGGGAGGTTGGCGAGGTTCGTGTTTTGCTAATCCTTCCACTGGGGTCTAGTTCTAGTCAAAGAAAACGCCATGAAACTCACACACAGCCATAGCTGGTGACTGGAATTGGAAAACAAATGTGTTCATTCGACACACGCTGATTATTCTACCACGTGTCCGCTCCCGTCTCGGCACCAGAGGACAGACGTACACAAAGTAGTCAATATCCCTGATTTTTCGGAGCTTCCTAGCCCCGTGCTCTCCAAAGAATCTACTGCAAAGACGGAAATATTCTGTATCTACGCTGCCCATCACGGCTACTTGAGTATTTGAAATGTGGTTAGTGAAATTCTTGATTTTAGTTCATTTTAGTTAATGAAAATTCAAATTCAATAGCTGCCGTGGCTGCCATAGTGCAGATCCCAGTTCTAGCGAGTGTGGACGTGGAGAGCAGGGGAGACAAGGAACTCATTGTGCATCTCTAAGAATGTTCTAGATATCAAGTCCTAGACAAAGCACAAGATAAAGTCAGGGTTTTGTGAAAGCAAGACTTGTTTTTTGCAACCTGCGGGGCTTATCTCTTTACAGAAAGGATGTTATCTCAAAAACATAGAGACCCACGAGCAGGGCACTTTGAAAGCGGTGTCTGGGGGCGCCTGGGTGGCACAGCGGTTAAGCATCTGCCTTCGGCTCAGGGCGTGATCCCGGCGTTATGGGATCGAGCCCCACATCAGGCTCCTCTGCTATGAGCCTGCTTCTTCCTCTCCCACTCCCCCGCTTGCGTTCCCTCTCTCGCTGGCTGTCTCTATCTCTGTCAAATAAATAAAGAAAATCTTTAAAAAAAAAAAAAAAAGCGGTGCCTGTGCCCATCATGACTCATTACAGCCTCCACCTTGCCTGCCGCCGCTTGTGGGAAATTTGCATTTCCAATGTGAGCTCAGATCAGGGCCTCCCCTTTTGGAAACTCCCTGCCCAGTTCCTTTGGTGCAGGAGACCTTGGGTCCTCCAGCCCTCAGCGTTGGAACAGCAGGCTATTCTCGCTCTCTTTCTAGCAAGATCAAGTAAGCATTTTCATAAAGCAAGGCCTTCAGGACGCTGTTGTAGAGATGCGTTAATGGTGCAGCTGGAGAAGAGAGAAGCAATGGCAGGAGCTCTGGCCCACTCTCCGCTCTCGCCAGCCCAGTATGGTAATTATTTCATTTCATTCATCAGAAGGACCATTATGACACAAGTCAAGATTTGATAGAAAACGGGCCAGCTTGGAGCTCATCCAAATGGAAGAATACATGATTAAAATCCTAAAAAGACAAAATTATAATACCACGTCACTGAGTGGACTCAAAGAACATCATTCTGGACAGAATCTGATGGCTGAAAATCAATGCTTAGAGAGAAAATGTGTCTT
This sequence comes from Ailuropoda melanoleuca, assembly GCF_002007445.2. Lineage (NCBI taxonomy): Eukaryota > Metazoa > Chordata > Mammalia > Carnivora > Ursidae > Ailuropoda > Ailuropoda melanoleuca. The sequence goes on from NC_048224.1 coordinate 138,711,615, forward strand.
CATTACCGTTGAAATCACCATATTCTTTACCCCCAGGACAGACTACCCTGGGTTGTTTCCTGCCAGGAAAACACATAGTTAAGTAAGAGAAGCCATGGGAGCCACTGGTGAAGATTAACCACAGTGGTTGTGGCCTCGCCTTCATCAGCCTCCAGAGAATGGCCTGAGACACGGCTGCTGATGGCAAGCAGATATTTGACAAATAATGGCGTTAGCAGAGATCACATTTCCAACAGGAACAGTCCATGTTCACTGACGAGTAATAAAGCATTGACACGTTGGCTGTCTTAGTATCTGAGTGCAGAGGAAGAATTTTCAACGTTCTCCTATTTGATTTCTCCATTTTCCCTCTTTTTGTGAACGCTACGTACAAACACACCCAAATGCTTGTTCTGGTAGCCCGCACCACATTCCTTCATAATGAAGAAATCCTGCTGTGCTCGTGATCCCAGGTGTGGCTCACAGAACATGGTTGAGTTGGTGCCCCAGACACCACTGATCTTTCTCTAAGAGAACCACGTATCCAAACGTTCTCCTCGGAATTTACACCTAAACAGAAGTGTTGAGTAGACATGGTCAGAGCTCAAGCAGAAGAGGGAGCGGCGTTGAGGGAAAACCTTTTTTTTTTTTTTTTTTTGTACTTAGGCAGGTCTCTGTTCTCCCAAGCCCTTGACCATAGACTGTGATCAGAGTGTGTGTGTGTGTGTGTGTGTGTGTGTGTGTGTGTGTGCAGAACACCAAGCTTTTGGTGAAAGTATGGTTTTTGCAGAAGCACAAAATTGGCCCTGAGAGGCCAGCCAGCTGGTCAGAGCTGGTGGGGGAGCCCCTGGGAGCTCCCCATGGATTCTGGGGGCAGCTGGAGCCAGCAGAACCACGGGACACAGGCTGTCCACGCCAGCCTCTGGCCCTGGGGGTGGCGACCAAAGGATTAAGTGGGCTCTGGTCCAGAGTTGACAGTTGTAGGGAAATGGCCTTTCATGGCTTTAAGGAAAATAGAACGTCAGTTCATAGGCAGGATAATGGTGATAGCAATGATGTCGTGTCTCAATTGAAAATCTCACACAGACTCCAAAAGACTGCTGGTAGACAGGGGAAAGAGAACTGAACATACCTACTGTTCTCCAAACCAAACCGAAGCTCTGCCTCTAGAAGTCCTTCATTTTTCTTACCTTCTGATGGAATGTTCTGACAAGTATAGCATTAAAGCATTTCCCCTTTCTATTACAGAAAGAGCACCAGTCTTCAAAGACTTTTGTTTTGTTTTATTCACTTCCAATTCATTCTTAGTAAACAATTGCAGGATTTCTAAAAAGACCAGAGCAAGGTTGTTACCAAACTTGATTTGCTTTCTGAAAGTAATTCTGAAAATAGCAATGTTTGCTCTGAGTTTGTCTTCTCTCACGCGTAGGAAGAGTGTCCCACACGGTTTGGTCTTCCTGTGGAGCGAGCGTGAGCGCCGCACCTGCCCGCACAGTTCATCTCAAAGTGCTTCCCAGGCGGGTGGTCTTAGAAGGGGCTGGACGCCGCGTCCACGTACTCTTGCCATAGGCTGCTTCTGTAACAAAGAGAAAACGAGTACAGCGTGTGGCAGTGTTGAAGTTACTTTTTGTTTTCTTCAAAGATAGTAAAATAGTAACCAGAGAAAAATGGCAGAAATGACCAGACCAAGTGCGCACATTTTCCGTGCTGCAGGGCCTTTTGACCTCGCCACCTAAATGAGCACATCCCGGGGGTACTCTGGGAAGAAGGAATGAGGGTCCTCTCGTCTCTGCTTTATGTTCTTGCTCCACAAGTCGGAGGGCGTCTCCCTTGTCCGTCATAGTCACAGAGAGATGCCATGTGCATCACTGGTGGCTGGATGGGCATAAAATAAATTTATTTCTAACCGCTTTAGGCATTTCAGAATTTTCTGAAGAAGCTTCCCGACCTGGGATCCTGAGCAGCCTGTGATTCTGAGCCCTCTGGCATCCCACCCAAACTAGCCCATTGTGGTGTAGACAACTGAATCATTCAAGTCGTCCCATGTCTGACTCATGGGAAGCACAAAGCAGGCCTTCAAAAAGGCATATGTCCCCACTGATGGGAAAGGTCAAAATATCCCTGTCCCTTCCCTCTCTGTGTCCAGCCTAAAAGTTTGAATTCTAGAAGAATGGAAGCGGGCAGCGCCATCCCCGTAACCCACTACAGACCCTGTGTTGAAGACCCTTTCCGCCTGAGCCACCATGAGGACCTTAAAAATCCCACCATAGAGACAGAAGGTTTTGTGTCCAAAACACTGCTGGGATGGATAATTCCTCAAGGATTGGAACCAGAAAGGGGGGACGGGGAAGGCAAAACAAAGTGGAAATGAATTGGAAGTCATTAATGCTGGGTAAATAATATCTTTGGCCTCATAGTCCTTGGCCGCCTTGTCAGCATTGGTGTTTTTTCTTAAACCGTTGTCTTTGTGAGGCACTGTAATTATTCTTCAAACTTAAAATCTGTTTTAAATAAAGAAACAGAAGGACGAATGAATTCTATGTGAGCTTGGGCTCTGTAATAAAAATTAAAGTGCTGGCATGTTTTAGCTCTGCATGGTAGTAATTAATTTAAAAAAAAAAAAAACACTTCAAATGCCGATAATGGCGTTTTTAAAGCCTTGTGAGGATAATGGTCATATTTCAAAAGAACCCAAACGTCCGGATCAGTTTGAGGCGTTGCACCCGTATTTAGCATCTGTCAACAAAGCTACATTTCTCAGATTTGGTAGAAGATGTGTTGCCAGGGCCTCTGAGGATACACAAGTCTGCAACGAGATGGGACAAAATTCACAGAATTCCGTAATTCTCTAGGAAGCAGTTCACTTCTGTTTATGTGGCTTTTAACATCCTGCTCTCCAGCCTGGCCCAGAGAAGGGGCAGATCTCATGCCCCAGCAGCCAGGGGCACCAGCCACGTCCCTCCCCACAGCAGCAGGAAAGAGGGCTGAGCTGGAGGAGGCAGGCTTCCTGCACTTGGAGGCCTTGGGGTGAATTCCTCCTCCTTCAACACCTGATATTTTACAAATATTTGTATTTCTTTCCAGAGAATGAGAGAATTATGGGTCTAGTACATTGACAAGCCTTCTCCCCACTGTCCCACCCAGGAAGAAGGGAAGGAGACAGGAGACTGACGAGAGTTCTTTCTGGACTTGGAGGGCTTTCCTGGAAAAATAAACAAAACTCAGAATAGATTTATATATATCCAGAGTAAAATTCATCTTCAAAACTCCATGAATGAAAAGTACAGTCTATTATTACATGAGAAAATAATCTGACTCCGAACTCAACGTTGAACCAAAAAAGTTCAGCTCTCCTTCAACATCGGAATTTTCCTTTAAGACTTGCAGCTAACGTTGAGACCCACTTAAAATGTCAAGATATTAGGATTCATTTCATAGGCTTCCCTTAAAAGAAACCCAGTGGCAGACATGCCATTGACAAGAAGTTAAATAAGCCTAGTTGAGCCCCAAAGATATTCCTTTCTGTTCCCTTATCAGCTTCACATTTTTCTTAGAATTGATTTCTCCTGTAGCTGGTGTTTTTATGAGCTTGTTTTGCCTTGAAAGAGTGTCATTTGCAAGCGAGAGAGGCCAGGGCAGTGACATCGTCCTGCTTCTCAAGTGTTTTATAGCAGGAAAACTCTAGAACGTCCTGGAAATGCAGTAGCCTCCACAATTCACAGAAGCAAGTTCTGGTAGTGCCATAACTGTATGAAATGTAAACGGTCATTTTTTTTTAAATGCCCAGTCAGACTAGAGGCAAGGAGAAAGGTTGAACTGAGTAATAGCATGAAGATGTTTAATTTGGAACCCAGGAAGGCTAAGGTAACACAGGTAGCTAGCATATAGCTGTATGGATAGCTTTGCGTGAGTGTCAGCCATCATCAGACCACTAAAGTTTGTACCCTCAAAGAGAGCACTGTTGGACACTCCTGACAGGTGGTTCCTCGACCAGAACCACCATCACAGTGCATGGGAGGTGGCCCCGCACCGCGGCATGTGCCGTGGCTGCTCTCGCCAGAGCTCTCGAGGAAACTGCCCCCTAGGAAAAGCTTAGCTTTGACGTGAGCCTGCTTCCTCTGCAGGAAGGAGCCCTCTCCCATCCCACCTGCCAGTACACATGAGCATGGGTGCCCCAGATGTTGGTGCCCACATACCACTCCGGCCCGGGCCCCTCTGCCCCAGTGAGCTTTCCCTTTGCTCATTCCTCTGTCAACCCTCAATCAAAGCTCCTTCTCCTCCACATGTACTGATCTCAGCAGGATTTAGGAAAGCACACAATCTCCTAACCTTTTTCATATTAAACCATCACATGCTGCTTTCACTGGACCCCTGACTTCCTGACCCATCGCTCATATGAGGACTGTCACCTCATCCTCATCACCTTCTTCTGAGTTTCTCCTTTTTCTCCTTCGGTCCTGGCCATCAGATGTAAACCTAGCTTTCAAGCAGCTGCCTAACCAGTGTGGAGGGCACAGAACTATTTCCTCCCTGGATCTGGATGCTACACTTCTGAACCCCGTCATAAAATCCTGCCACCCCTTTTTCACCAAACATGCTCCTGCATTGGCTCACATGGGATGTACTTCCACCCAAAAATCCAGGGCCTTTTTTCAATAAGTTTTTGTTGTGCTCCTTTTTGTTTTTGTTTTTTGACTGTTGGTCTTCCGTGCATACAATTAATTTTTGAACCCCAATCCAGGATTTTGCTTTGACTGCTGTGAGGTTGCTGAAAGATGCACCCAGCGTTTCTGACTTGGAGATGGGGGACATGTGGGTGTTCTGCCCTGAGTCTTTCTCTCTTACTTGTCCAGTACTGAGCTAATTCAAACACAGACATTCCATGAAGATGGCTAGTAACCAAAAAGGAGATTTCTAAATGTTAATTGCCACTGATATTTTTAGGACTTTATTTTGAGGATAGCATTGATCAAAAGGGGTATGTGGCCATCTGCATACCCTTGCGTAGAATAATCAGACTAAGGAAGTAAGCAAAAAGAACTTTGAGGATGAAAACAAACTCCTTAATCCCCGAAGATTGAAAAGACTTCTCTAGTAGAAGGAAATAAAATTTAACAAAATGGGTGCCCTTCAAAAATGTCAGTTATCTTGGACGGAAAGATGAGTAATGGAAATCCCATGTTGATCAGAAGGCTGAATAGATTAGTCCCATGAAACTGGCATTGACGGAGGGCATGGGGCTCTGGACTGCCATCCCGTGTCCCTTCCCAGCAGTCACAGGAGCGGGCTGAGAAAGTTTCCCAGATAAGATCATTCCTCATAGAATTAAGGTATATAAGATACAATAAATAACCCCAGGATTTTGGGGTTATTTTAGGCTTATTATATATTTTCGCTTTATTAAATATTATATATATATACTTAATAAATATTTTAAAAATTAAATATATATCTTTAGGTTTATTACATATTTTAGGTTTATTAAATATTATATCTTTGATGTGCGCATGTTTCCAGGAGAATAGCAGTTCGCTCTCATAGAAAACCCTTTATCACGTGCTCAACATGGCATTTTAGTTATTTTTAGCATTTAATCTTATCTTAGAAATTAAAATGAAGCCTCATGTGTATTTTGAATGCCCTTAAACTTTATGAGAATGCACTATTGCCTTATTACATTTGTCCAGTTTTTATATCCAACCTAGTCCAGATGTTCCTAAACACTTTGCCCAGGAATTGATGATTATTTTTGAAAACAGCGAGTGTTCTAGACCTCCTTGTCCTTTGGCATGAATATCCCGCATTCTTTAGGAAACATGGGGAGGTGTCACTGTCCTAGGAGAGAACTCTGGGATCAAACTTTTCTCTTCTGGTCTGGTTTTGGCTGTTCCAGGAATTCGGTGTGTCATTCCCATTTCCCCCCATGTGCCCCAGTGATCTCTATATTCTGCTGGCTGTGCATCAACAGGAACTCCCAGAATAAACCGGCAGGGAGTTGGCTCACAGATAGGAAGGGAGGCAGGGGCTGCTGGCACTGCCAGGATCACACTCCCACCCTGAATAACCGGGGGAATCCCCTCACCTTCGCTTTGTTTTTAGATAAGAATGCAACATCCCACTCTGGGAGTTTCCAAGTATCCTTACTGTATTTCACAGAAATTTAGAACATAAAAGAAACACGTACAGTTGGATCTTTCAAGAAGTTATTGACAACGGTGCCATTGATTTCCCGGAGCCAGACACCCCGGGGCCCGCGGAGGACCGTGGAGGTGGTTCCTTTGAAAGCGGGGGCACAGGTCCTGACACAGGGTGGGGTCATGCACCAGCAGAAACACTTTCCCAAAACCTCTCAACAGACGTTTTTGTCCTAGAAAAAAAATAACATTTCTGTCTCTGAAGACTGGGTCAAATTGACCCATTTTACCTCCCTGCAGATTGTGAGCTATTTCAGAATCTGAGAGTCTCCTTCCAACAGGTCAGGGCGAGGAAGGGAGAAGTGCTGTTCTGTGTAGCTTGCTCCTGGGGAATTTGCCCAGTGTTATCAATTTTCAATCAAGATCATCAGTGTTACACTATTGTTTCAAATTCAGAGGCATCTTACTGTTTGGATATAACTGTGATTCGTTTTTAACATGAGCTATTTCTGGAAGGCAAGTAAGCTTTATTTCCCCATCTATAACAACCTTTTGTCCTATTGACAATAGAGAAACCTGGAAAGACAAAATTTCCTATTTAAACTACAGTTATTTCTGCAGTACTTTAAATCCCATCTTGTGGTCACTATAGCAAAACATATGCATATATATATATATACGTATAATTTTAAAACCTTCATATGAAATAATCATTAGTATCTTGTTCCATTTTTTAAACATAGCAGGTGTTTCCTATGCGTTCTTGGCAGGCTTTGTTGTTTGTCTTTTGTTTGTGCGTCTAAATTTCCCATTGTCTGGGGTGTGCACAATGCCTGTTATGGAAGATTATTGTTCTGGTTCACATGGTTTTATTTCCAAACTTTGGTGTGGGTTCTGTTGTATGTTGGCCACTATGGAACCATCTACCCCATTTTGAATAGCCATATGGTGTAGTGACTAAACACTTATTTTTGGACACGTAGTATTTCTCCAAGGTGGGATGTCCGCCTCCTGTTTTTCCAGTTAATAAAGAATCATAATGACCCAACTGTACGTTCTTCCTGCCGGTGCTCTTACTCGTTTGGAGGACCTGCTTTGCTTCAGTAGCTCACGTGGGCTGCAGGATGCCCAGATGGGTTCAGGAGTCCCCTCACATGTGCCACCCAGCGAACACCAGTATGTTGCAAAGGCATCTTGTAGGTGGGAAAATGTTCCACACGCGGTAGCCTTCTCGACCTTCCTTGATATTTAATCAGACTTTTGGTAGCTAGTACATTTTCGAGAACGTGTTTGATCTTACCTTCATGGAGTGTCCATTATAAAAGGTTCCAGGTAGTGAACTATTAGACTTCTTTGCTTTAGAGAGTAAGAATCAAAATGTCTCCTAGAACACTCCTTCCAATGGGATCAGCAAATAACAGATTCGAAGCAGCCATTACAGTCAAAGCACTGTACTAAGAAATTCTGTAGCGTGTAGGATTGAAACAAAAGGCTTCACTCCTATTTCTGTGTGTGGCTTTGTTACACCCTGAGGGTGTTTCCCATGCTGAGGAACATGCCTTCTGATAGAGCCACGGCTCACGGATACTCGGCTGTGCACACAGGATAGAAGTATCCCACTAGCAGGGCTTGGGAACTCTGGGAATCTGTGGTACCCCTGAAATTATATCCAACTCTGCTGAATTTTGTATGAAAATCTGCCACATCTTAATCCCGCCATCTTTCAGCATCTGTTAAATTGGCTTCATCCTATCTCTGTGATTTTTTTTTTACTACTTTTTAACTGTAAGTTGATGAGACATGTGCTAAGGTGAGCATCCATTCTATCTTTACTCTTTTTTGGATTTTTCAGCTCTTCAAGGAGATAGTACTTGACAGTCATAGTCAGATTCTGTATGTCTACAGGGTGGACTAAGAACCCTGGAATAACTCCTCAAATTATCCAGCTTGAGAGTTTTCAGTGGAACCAAAGTTTTATTAATAAGACAGTTGCATCAGGTCCTGTCTTAGCGCTTGCTGTGAATTAAAGGGAAACAGAAGATGGTGCCCAGTTGGGTCACCGTGCGCCATGATGGTGCCCAGCACTTCCTGGTGGTGAACTGTGGGTGAGGTACTTGCCACTGCTTTGCATTCACTAGTTCATGATCCTCACAAGAGCCTGTGACGTGGCCCTTGGTGTACGCTGAGGAAATCAAATCAAAAACAAGAAAGTGAGCTGTCCAAAGTTACATCGTTGGCGCTGAGGAAACCAAGTCAGACCCCGGCCCCAGAGCCCACACCCTTGACTTCTCCTGGAGGGCCCCTTTTAAAATCTGAGTATCATGTTGCACGTTTGAAACTCAGTTGTTCCTAATTATTTTTTCTTTCTCAGCCTATAATTTCTGCATCAACTATTTCTTTTTCTAAACAAAACCACTAAGCCAGAGAAGAAACAAAAATATATAAAGCCACAATTTTGTAAATTAAAAATCCATCCTTTCCCCCATCTGCTTGTATTTATCCTCTTCTCTTCTCCTCTGGAGGCAGCTCTGTTCCATGAATTGGCAGATCTCCTACTTGAAAACCAGAAGGCTCTCCAAATATGGCAAATGTTCTCCTCATTTCCCTCAACACCAACTGCTCTGCTCCCACTGGGCTCCGCCTTCCTACTCATCTCTCCCACCACCCGCCCCATCTGACCCCTGTAACGTCGTCCTAATTGTACTGCCAGAGTTTCATTAAATACATGGTTTTCTGCCCTCTTCAGAAGCGTTCCCAAAGTTCGAGAACCCCCTTGAATGGACTGGGAGTTTCTCAGGTCATTCTTAGTGTATCAGGGGGCAATAGAGTAGCTCTGACAATAAGCCTTTTCAGAGGCTTGTTCAGTCCCAGAACTAATTCATGGAACCCTGGTTTTAAGCCCCGTTCTTTCTAGGGCCCTTTCACTTTAGAACGTACCCCCCGACATGGGAAATATGGGAGACATCCTGCAGTACGAGGAAATGCGGTGTGGATGGGTTGCAGCATTCGTGCTAAGGTGTACCGGGGTCTTGGTGTGCGGGCGGGAGAGCAGCAGGGAGGGGTCTCTGCTTAGGGTCAGATTCCACCTCTACCGCTATGTCTCGTGACTGTGGAGGACTCACAGTTATTCCTCGACCCTCAGTTTCTTCCTCTGTGAAACAGGATAGAGGTGCCTGTCTGATGGAGCCCCAGCGAGGCAAAGTTCTTCAGTGCCTCGTCCGTGTCTGGCAGGCTCTCCATGTTCAACAAAAGGTGGACGTTATCATGAGTGTCTGATTGTTCCCTGAAGATTCCACAACTTGCGTCCTCGGCATCACGTAGAATGCAAGTCAGCTGGACATTTCTGGGGTGGCAGGGTTATGGGTGAACTCCCTCCAGTTAAGACGGTGCCGTCGGGAGGGTGGGACTGCTGGGACCCCTGAAATTATGTGACCCCAGGAGAAGCCTTCCAAAATAAGCCCTGGGGTCACCTCTTTAGAGACTCGCCCACACACACCCACCTTTTCCTGCCTCGATTATGGAGAGAGCCGTGAAGTTGAGTTGCACTCGGTGAAACAAGACTGAAGATTCAAGTAATAGAAAAACACGTGCAAGAAGTAAAATCACCTGAACCCAGGCTGCCTCAAAATCAGCCTAATTTATAGTGAATGGTTTTACTCAGATATAATTTAAACATATTGCGAGCGTTTTTTGACAAAGCTTTTCTTTGCAGAACTTTTCTGGTTGAAAAAATAAAATGTGTATCATCAAAATGTTTTTCTTATTAGCCATCAAAACCCGGATTGGAATAGAGAAGGGTTTGCTCTAAGAAAGAACAAATGGGGCTTGTGGGAACCCGTCAGAGGCCTGAGCACATCTCAAAAGAACATTAAAACCGCTGTCACATTTTCAATGACTCTGGCAGAGGGGATGGCCCAGGTGTCTTGAATCAGACTGCAATGTGAAATAGAGAATTTCCACAGGCTTCATCAGGCCTCTGTTCCCTGGGAATAGTGTTTAAAAGTGAGATGCATGCATCTTTAATTTTACCCCCGTTTATACTGGCTCTTAGTCTTGTAAGGATAAGTATCAGGGGTTTGCTCATCACAGAGTCTGCAAATAAAGCAGAGACATCAGGAAATAGAAACAAGAGGGAAAGAGTAGTGTCCAAAGGAAAATGGATATGGAATGAATTCAGAGACTTTGGGGTCTAGAAAGGACCTCCTCCCGGGCTCCTACATCGCAGCAGCCTCGCCAGAAGGGAACAAGACTGTAGAATTACAACAAATCAGACAGGCTTTTAATGTTGATTTAAAGAGCTGGGAAGAAATAATAACTGAAGCAAATTGATTACAAGAAACAAAAATAATCAGTAAGATCTGTTTTACAAGGAAACCATTGATGCAAGATTCCATCTGTGACAAAGCTCGTTTTAAAATCTGCCCCAATAGGCACTTTCTGAGTGTAGCATTCTCTACGGACAGCCTTTGGATGCTATTCAAGAGGTAGAAACTCTCTGAAAGACTAGGAAAAATACTTCCGATCTGATCTACCCTGTCCTTAGGCAAGTAATGTAATCCTTGGGTACCTTTCCTCGGCCCCAGCGGGGTGAGAGACCGCCTGTCCCACAGGACCACGGTGAAAAGCCATGTGTCGATATCAGTAGGACAAAGTCACGAACTAGAGCTGGTCCGCAGGAGACAGAACCACTGTGTCCCCTGGTTTGCTCCCCAAAGCCTGTGAGGGGATCATGGGAGTGGCAGCGGCAGGTGGATTTCGAAGTGTCCTTGGCAGTGACTCAGAGGAGCACACCTAGTCCTCGGGCACCACGGAGACTGGACCTGTGGTCTAGTGTGGCTGCACCAGGGATGCTGGGCAGAGTCTGGAGACACTTGTCACGGCTTGGGACAGGGTGTTCCCAGCACCTAGGGAGGCTGGAGGTGCCGGAAGCACCCTGCCACGCTGGGTGGCCCACAGCAGAATTACGTGGCCCGAGTGTAGTGGGCTGGAGCCCAGAGGAGGGGATGCGTGCACGTGTGCTGGACGAGCTCAGGAAGGCCCGTGCAGAATTCCTCTGGCAACCTTCCCGTCCTACTTCTCGTTTCTGTGGTTGTTTCAGCAAATGTTTAAATTCCTACTGTGTGCCAGCTGCCAGGCTCTGTGTTGAAGAACCAGGTGGGAGGGGCAGGGGTAGGCTTGCAGACCTCCCCCAGCAGCCACAACTGCACGCCACCACCCTCCTGAGGTGCCCCCAGATCCAAGTCTGGAGGGGCCATAGCGGTTGGGCCGTGGACCCCAGAGCCAGGACGCTTGCTTTCAAATGCTGGTTCCTCCGTGCATGACATGGGACCTCTCGTCTCCTCTCGCAGCATCTTTTCTCATGGCTAGAATGGTGGGGCAGGAGGCATGTGTGTGGAGTGGGGGACGCCGTGGGCGCGACCCAGGGTCAGAGGTCCTGGTTACGCGGGAGGCGTGGCCGAGCTCAGCACCTACTGGAAGGAAAGCTTTGCATCAGAGCCTCACCTCCCTGTGGGGGGACGTCCACCTGCACGTGCCCCTGCACACCTGCTCCCCTTTCCCTGGCCTCGTGGCTCTCCCTTGTCACCCCGGCTTTCCTCTGTGCCTCCAAATGAGCCCTTCGCAGGCCAGCGCTCCTGCCAGCCCCCCGGCCCCTCCGTTAGGGAGAGACAGGCTCTGCTTCACGCCGTCCCCACGCCGTCTGCGCGCGTGCGATGTCTGGATTGCTGACTAACCAAACTTCTCTGAAGAGCGGGTTACAGGAGGCCCTCAGCCTGCTGGGGGAGATCCACGTTCGCTCAGAGCTTATTAACCCCATGAGCTTCTTAGAAGCAGGTTTAGAAAGAAATCTTTCGTGGCGTTTTGAGGACCAGGTGAAGCTGATCGTGTTAATACTGAGGTCTTTTATTTTTGCAGCAGCGTGGACACCACGTGTCAGTTTCACTCCTCAGCTGGGGGAGATCCGCTAGAAAGGGGACCCCTCCTCTGCCTTGGCGCAGTCCGCGGTGATCGTAGCTTCTCATCTGTGAGGCATTAAGATTTTTTATTAAGTAGTAATTTTTTAATGTTAGTATGTTCAGTATGCTCATTTTTGTACATGTGCTAACTCGTTAGATTCTCACATTTCCTTAGCGGTAAGACCATCACCTGCACCTGCCCACGCACACGTGTGTGTGTGTGTGTGTGTGTGTGTGTGTGTGTGATTTCAGAATATAGGATTTTTTTTACGAGCACTCTGGGTGCCCCTTCCCGTGATGCTCCCACCCCAGCCTTAGTCACGTAGACATCTGAATAACCATGGATTCTTTAGAAAAATGAAGTACTTTCTTAAATGATGGCGCCATCATTCCTGAGGGGAAATAAATGATGGTTAAGCCAGTTCATCCAGGGTGACAAGCTCTCGGCTCCTGTCGCTGTCTTACTGGCCAGCGAGTTCTTGGAATGAGAGACCCCCACCCACAACTGAACACGTTTGCACTGGACACCCGACAGGGCTCTGTTTCAAGGACAGGTCAGAAAATGAGTCTCAGGTAATCAAGTGCTTCTTAATCCACCTGCAGTTTGCATCCAGGAATCCACCTGTTTGTCCAAAGGTCAGTCCTCGGGCTCAGCCTGGGCTGGAATCTAGGTCACCCGTCCTCAGCTGTAGGAGGCAGGCAAGTGCGTACCTTTCAGGGCCCTGGTGGGGTGTTGGTAAACCAGAGGTCACGGTAGGCACCCCAGAGAGGCGTGAGGGATACACGGTGTAGCCAAGGGCTTCTCTCCCTGCACCACGATTTTACATCAGCTCTTCTGCTGAGTCATGCTTCCCTGGAGAGCTTGATGCCACACGTGGTTAGGCATTATTTCAGTGGGGCAGGTGGGCATTTGCGACGGCCACGTGCTTCGTGGCTCCTTTGTATCCTGCTGTCGGGCAGCCGCGCTCATAGCGGAGGGAGTGGAACCGCCTAGCTGGTCTGAAAGGATTGGCACCCATCAAACCATGCATGCAGGGGAAAACCTCTTCGATGCTTTGCTAAGCCCGTCTCCGTTCCAAATGTCTTCCAGCAAAGCAGCTACGATGCGATCGGCTCACGGAGGACCTTTGTTCTCAGACACAGCTGCACGGTGCTGTCGTGTCCTTGCAGCTGAGCCAAGTGGAAGACATTCTTTCCACAGCACATTTTAAAAGACTTGAGGGGAAAACATGAGACTTGGAGTTTTCGCAGAACAATGAGCACCCATCATCTGCCTGCTTCCCCAGAGAGAGAGAGATGAATCACGGCCCTGCCGGTGAGCCAAGTATCAAAACAGGTGCTGAAGAGCGAAGACGTGAATCTTCGCTTTCCTTAGATACCTCACAAATACAGCAGCATTTGTCTGTGGTGACTCTGGGCGGAAACTCTGTGCAGCGACGCGCACAAAGTAAATACACTGTTACACAAAGAGGTTGAGGCTCTGCTAAATGTTCCTGACACGGGGTGATACTTTCGCATTAAACTTCACAAGGTAAGATTTAAATCCCATGTCCCCAGATAAGTGATTTCCTTCGATCTGACCCAAGTATAAGGAACATTAATACAAGACGTCGATAACCACAACAGAACAGCCCCTTGCATTCCTACCTTCAGGAGACCCAGCTGCTGACCTTAAGGAGTGAATAATTTATTGTGTTTCCCAAGCAGTTTTTTTCAAGGAGGTCAAAAATAGTTGCATATTTTTCCTATTTAAAATGTACACTTTGAATAACAGAAAAATGATCTGCAGATAATTTTTTTAAAGATCCATACTCAATTCCATGGTAATAGATTTCTGTTTCTGTTAACCTCAAAAAACAGGGTTCAGATGGGGGTTGAGTGGCAGTTTACTGTGAGCTATGGGTATTATTGTTTAAAATATGTACACAAAATTCCACCGATGATTTTATCTAATTTCAACCATAAGATTCTGGCAGAGAATCAACTCCACTGGGTTTTTCTTGTAAACATCACTTTTGATGCATCACATTATTCCCCCCCCAAAAAAAAACCCTTTTTTATTTAAGAAACTTTTCAGACATTGGGGTGATAATGCTGTGCTCCCGGTGTCCATGCTAGGACCCTGGCTTTCCCCAGCGATGGAAGGTAATGTCAGAACAAGATTCAGAAAAAAATATGAAACTCATTTCTTGTTGCTTGATTTTCTTTGCCGTACCTGCTATTTCCAGTGCTTGTGGGGAACAGCAGGAAGAGAGGGGATCCCTGAGTCCTGGAAACTAATACTTCACTGAGTTTCCCTCCAACAGGGTATGGATTCAGAAACTAATTACATTTTCAATTGGTAGAAACTAATATTCCGTAGTGCCTATGGGTCGTGAGGACCACATTACTAGGTTTGTATCAGGTCCAGAATAGATATTTTTCCTTTTGGCTTTTTAGATTATAGAAGGTGTTGTAAACATAATACACCAAGAAGTTAATAGGGAAAAACAATCCATGATTATTTTACTTTAGTTTTTTNGGTCGTGAGGACCACATTACTAGGTTTGTATCAGGTCCAGAATAGATATTTTTCCTTTTGGCTTTTTAGATTGTAGAAGGTGTTGTAAACATAATACGCCAAGAAGTTAATAGGGAAAAACAATCCATGATTATTTTACTTTAGTTTTTTTTTTTTTAAAGATTTTATTTATCTGACAGAGATAGAGACAGCCAGCGAGAGAGGGAACACAAGCAGGGGGAGTGGGAGAGGAAGAAGCAGGCTCCCAACGGAGGAACCTGATATGTAGCTCGATCCCAGAGCGCTGGGATCATGCCCTGAGCCGAAGGCAGACACTTAACGACGGAGCCACCCAGGCGCCCTTATTTTACTTGTTTCCAAACTACGCTCTCGTGCAAACTGACGTGCGGTCACCCAGAGACGTGGCCCGCTAGCCAGCAAAGGGGGAGCGCTGCGGGGAGTACGTGCACCCAGACCCTAACGACAGCGCATCCCATCCCTTTACTGCTGCACAAGTAAGAACGAGCCCAACAACACAGTGTGTTCGCCCCGGCGGCCCACTTTGTGTGAAGGAAAGGAAAATTAGAAAACCATGTAGAAGGGGCCAGGTTGCCCCACAGACATGCAAATTAGGTGATAAGCATAAATAAATTACAGAGGCACCCACGGAAGACAGTGGGAGGAACATCCTGGAGACAGCGACGCCAAGACTGTTCGTCTGTTCTCAACTCTGTCCGGGGGTTTGCCACCTTAGGAAAAGAGGGGAGAGGCAGAGGTGAACTCTTGGCAAGTACCCAGTTCTGTGATTTAGTGCATCAGGACATGTCCCTTGTCCTGAGGGAATTCTACTAGCAACTTCAACCCTTGAGGGGTCGCCCGGTGCCCCAGTTCGCAGGTGGGCACCTCTGCTCGACACTTGCTCATCCAACAAGGCCACCAGCCAGCTCTAAATAGTTACTCTGACTCCCTGACTTCTTCCCGCAGCTCCCTCCTGCCTCCCTCCCTCCCTGACTAATTCCGAAGCATGCTGAAGACTTGGCCCAATTTCACCTTCTTGGGCGTGCCCCTCCCAACCATCGGACTGCCCCGCCAAGCTGGATGCCCGCCTCTGTGGCCCCAGCGGCCTCTGTGGTCGGTCACCGACTCCTCTGCCCCCCACTGGGCCTGTGCCGCTGGACAAGGCTGTTCCCAGGCACAAAGTGGGCACTTAGCAGTGGTCTGTGAGGAAGGCAAGAAGCCAGACGGCTAAAGCAGGCTTAGTTGTCCATTTCCCCAGCAAACATGAGATTAGAAGGAATTAAGAAAAAAGGAGGGGATAGAAGGAATGTCTCTGGAGGGAAGCAAGAAGTAATGCTTACAACTTGACAGCGAAGAACAAAAAAGATAAATATTTTTTTAAACACAAAGAACTAGAAGGGCTTGGAAATCTGGGCCCGTCTCATGGAGGGGAGGCCCACGCGGTAGACTTGGTATTTGCTGCTTAAAGCGTGGCAGTGCCAGTAACGGTGCTCGTGGTTGAGGCCGAGCCGAGACACTTGGAGCTACAGTCAGTTTCCATTCAGGTCTCCTCCCGGGACCAGCTGGGTCTGAAACCCTGGGGACAAACCCTGCGGTCTGCAGGGGAGCAAGCCTCCCAAGGCATTCGGATGCGTGCTCGCANGCCTCCCAAGGCATTCGGATACGTGCTCGCATGAGAGTGACTTCAGTATTCACTTCCCAAGAAGACCCCAGTGTTGCCTTGTATGGAACATGGTACAGTGGGCGTAGACTGGGTTCCAGAGACGACCAGACTCAAATCGCAGCACCGTCATGTCTACCCGCGTGATCCGGGCACGTTCCTTGATAGCTTTGAGCTCTTCTTTCTTCATCTGTTAAAGCAGAAATTAAAACACCCCGCAGGTTTGATGTGGAGATGAGAAATGACGTTTATAAGGCAGCCGGCCATGTAACGTGCCATCTGGCGTGGCTGCCTGTTGTCGCATACCGTTTCTTCACCCAGCCCTCAAACGTAAATTTTGAGCACCTTCTGTGTAGAGAACTCCAAAAACAAAGACGGGTAGGATTCTTACCCTCAAGAAGATCACAGGCCAGGGCAGAGACGGAGGAGGGAGCAGAGAGCAAGTGTGTCTAAATAATCACACAGGAGGGACCAACGCCCCCCACGCTGGCCATCTGGATCGAGGGCCTTCAGAAAGGTGTCCGTCGATGCTGGCCCAAGGCCGGGTGTTAAATGGATGTTTATTCAGAAAACTCACTCAGGCCATCTCAGAACTCTCGGATAGCAGGTGCATGACATAAGCCATACTCCTTAAACATCGGGAGCCAGCCTTCTTGATGGCCAAGGCTGAGCCACCTCAGGTCCTGACAGCAGCACTTAAGTCCATCTGATAAGAGAAACCGCGACGCATTGGCAGGCTTGGGGCTTTTGTTACCGCTGTTCCTCAACATCAGGAGAGCCTCTAAAATCTGGGGCAGAACGGTACCTTTCCAGGCAAGCCGATTATTGGCCAAACTCTCCACCTGTCCGCTGGTTATGCCACACCGGCTCAGAGGGCGTGGCTGGCCGTCCGCACCACGCTGTAGAGTGGCTCTCGGCCCCCCGAAGCCCCGAAAGAGGCCTGCACCTGTTTCGAAGTATAGATGCCTTCTGGGACTTCAGTTTTGTTTTTTCCAAACACATATCAGCCCATGAGACTCAGAGGCAAGTTATGGGGCCACATAAGTAGGCTCGTGGCCGTGAAGTTGTGATGTCCTTTTCTAAGCCGTGGTTCTGAGGTTTCCTCTCTCCCGGGCCCTGGCTTTGAAAGCGGGGGCCCCCCTCCTTGCGGGGGCCCAGCTGTGCACACAGAGCCAGCACGGGCGCCTTCCGCAGATTCCTGGGCCTGCTCCTTGCTTTGCTCTGGACTGTGCTCCGGGTCACTGGACATTTATTCAAGAAGAGGGCTTTGCAGTGTAAAGAGTTACCCACAACTCAAATACATGTGACTGGCAGTGTTTGGAAAGCTTCCATGTCAACGGTATGGCCGAAAACAGACTTTTTTGGTATTCCTTGAGGATTATGTTAAGGAAACCTGACAGTACAAGCTTTATAGTAAAACACCAAAAATGGTCAAGGAGAAAAGTAAGGGGCAGGTCCTGTTTCAGCTTGACTTGAATAGAATTCCTCAGACTGTCCCCTAGGAGGCCAAATATAAGCTGTAAGGGAGATTTCAGGCAGCGTGAAACCTCGGAGCAGGCCTAGTGATGGACGGGTCAGCACAGCCTTGCTGTCGCGGCGGCCGGTGGGGCTCCTGTGCCCGCACCCGCCAGGACGGCCGCCACCCGTCTGGGAGGAGGTGGAGCGAGGACGCTGGGCTTTTCCTGGCATCCTGAGCGCAGGGCGTGTCCCGGTGCCCCAGACACTACTTGAAAAGGGAAGGTTTCTACTCCTGGCACCACGGCCTTTCCTCTGCCCAAAGTTCAGAGTTTATTTTTACTCGTTGAATGAGGAGAAGGAGCCCTGTGCTCTGTCAGGCTCCGCACCCCTGCCGCACTGGGGACCACAGAGCAGCATGAATGCTGTCGGAAGGAATGTGTTTATAGAAGGGGCAGACTTCATCCCTCAGAGAGCCATGCTTTCTGACTTCAAACATGGCATTGGGCTTGCATATGGTGAGTCAGCAGAAAAGAAATCCTTCCCCTTCGGACACAGGAGGGTTTCATTGGCCCATTTGTTGTCGTTGTAGTCCTGAGAGGCACAGACGGCTCTGACTTCAGACTCGGTGCGTGATAAAGCGCGTACCTCTGGCTTCAGTGTCTGGTCTCCGTGGCTTCCGGAACCACCCATGGGCTCCCCATGGCTCCGTCCTGCCTGCTGTTCCCACACATCTCTCGTCCTGGTCCCTCTGCCCGCCTGCCCCTGCCTCACCCTCACGGGTGCTTGCTCACCCCCCCTACAGAGGAGGGGCTGCCCCGTAACCACCTCTCTGCGGGCTCCTGCAGTCCTGCCTCCTCATCTCCCCGTGTCCTGGAGCACCAGCCCCGGGCCCGCCCTCCCTGTGCCTGACCACTCCGGCTCACGTTGGCACGGGCAGGACACTGCCCCCAGATCGGTCCCTGCTGCCCCTGGATCGGGGCCGGCGGGTCAGCATGTGCAAGGGGTCCTGGTCCAGCCCCAGAGTGAGAGAAGGTGCCACTGGCCAGCATGAGGGGCAGAGCGGACACCAAGTTGTACGAGGGGACAGAGGAGTCGACCCCATCACCCCGTAATGTTCAAGTTAGAAAATCCTATCACTTATTTCCTGTAAAGTGGTGCATCATTAGGGGGCGTTTACAGTCTTTAAAACACCCCCAGTGTTTGGCAGACATCATGCTTTATCACCAGCAGGCACACACACATACACTCACACGGCTTCGCACATGGTTTGGAGGGAAGCCACCCTTCATGAGTTAATGGCAGTCACACACCCGCGAGCCACAGCGTCAGAGCTGGGCTTCAGAGCCACCATGGGGGCCGCCGGCTTGGGCAGCATCGCCTCACACACGCGGACGTCCCAAGAGCATGACGTGCAATCCCCGGCGTTCCTGGAGTCAGGCCCGACCCCAGCAAGGAGGCTCCCGCTCCGGGATGCTGCTGCCTCGTCCAGCACCGTTCATGCGGCCCACGCAGGTTTAGCCACGTGTGGGTTACAACGCTGCCCACCTTGTTGGTTGTGGAACATGCTTTTAGCCCTAAACGTTTCTAAAGCAAAAAAAAAAAAAAATTTAAACACCTCACTTCGTACTGACTCAATCCCCTCTCAAAAAAAAAAAAAAATCCATGTTTAACAAACACATTTAGTCAACTATACCATTTTACTTGGTCAGACCGGCTCAATTTTATTAAATGCCTGTTTTACTTGGCACAGAGTAATTTGAAGAAAAATTTGTCAGTATTACAGTCTCTTCCGTTTATTCACAAGTGCATACTGAGCTCGTGCTATCGCAAGGTGGAAGGATGCCAGTGTTTGTAAGACACGACCACCGCACTTGAGAGTCCTAGAGTCTCCTTGGACTTGAGGAATCCCAGGAAGGCTCCCGTGAAAGGTGGGTGGCATCCCTGTCTCCGCGGAGTCCCAAAGGTTACATAATAACCTGGGACAAGAACCTCGAAATCCTCAGTGTCAGAGCCAGAGGGACCCTCGACACATGCTAGCCAGAGGTTCCACGGGTGGGAGCCCACAGCCACATGCTGCCCCCACGCTTGTGCTACAGGGACAGAACCTGGTCCAGACTCACATCCACAGATCGATGCCCCACCAAATCCCATTTCAAAACGCTTGCATTAGGATTTCCAGTTTCACACTTTGCAAGTCCACGCATAAACTCAGCTGCTGTTACTCCATTGGGCAGCTGCAAACCATTCTTTAGGGATTGGGAAGCCCATTCTCATGCCCTTTGACTTCACTGATGTTCATTCTGGATGACACATTCTCGGGATGCTTTCCCCAGAGGCATCCTGTATGGCAGGGCTGGGTGTGGGGGCCTGAGAAACCCCAGAGCAGCCTGTCGTTAGACCTGAGTGAGTAATCCCCTCGCTGGAGGGCCGCGGTGCACGAGTCCCTTTCCCATGGTGTCCTGGGCGTCTGCAGGCAATGCCAAATCCGAGTTAGACTCTTATTTCTTATACTGAAATCTGGTCTCAGACCGATAATCAGGTGGAAGCTACTTTGCTTGTATCTGATAGTATCTTTTCCAACCTTTGATTCGAGTATTTGGGTCACAGGCGAATTATAAATTCATCAATTTGAGCAAGAAAATATAGAGTTAAGACTTCTCTCTGTCATACTTCCTCATTCAACAAAAAAAAAGTATTCATTTTTAGTAGCACCTTGGGATTGTTTTTGTGACTTTTGTTATCATTTTGACGAGTCTTGTTGGAATCTCTGCTTCTAGAATGCTGGCTTGGCTGCCCTGAGTGCCCACTGCATTCATCACACTCCCACGTTTTGAAAATAGTCATAATATCTGCGGGGCCTCAGGAGCCCCTCCTGCCACTGAGCAGCAGTGTGACCTCACAAGCGAAAGATCCAGAAGCATCCATTTCCAAATTAGCGAAGTGGGGACAATCAGAAAACCTTACCAGGTAGCAGTCACCAGACCTGGTCATTCTTGAGGTGCCGTGCTGTTATCAGTGCAAAATGTTTAATAATGCTGATGATCTATTGCGTTAAAAGAATTTCCAGAAACTTAACGATGTGTCCCTTGCGTTGCTCAGAATGTTGATGAAGGAGTGGGTCTACCACCCCCTCACTCAGTGGCCTCGAGGAAATCTCCCACCTCTGTCAGCCCCACGCTTTTGTTCTGCAGAATGGAGTAGTGGTGTTGTTCTGCGTTAGAGGTAGACAGCCTTGTCTACAGTATCTGCTAAGCAAAGGCTGCGAGCAGCCTCATCATAATGCGTGGCCTCCCATCCCCGTCGTGGCCCGTTTGGCCCTCCGTGGACTGCATTTGTGGCCGTGATGTGGTGGTTCTGTCTCTGTGGCAGTCTCGTTTTGCTGTTCCTCAGTGTTTTCCCTAAATTTCTCTGTGCTCCTTCTATCTCCTTATGTGGTGAGCATCCTATGTGCATTTCTTCCAGAAGCTTCTCTCTTCTGGCCACCGCCATTCCACTCCCTCCCAGGGTGAATTTGGAGGGGCTGGAAAAAAAAATCTGAGTTTTCGATGGTAAATGACAGGAGGCAAAGGACCTCAGATTTGGGATTGGAGAATGAGGAAGGGGTTGCACTCCATACTCAGGGTCAGGATCAAACATTACAAGAATCTGAGTAAAAAAGAATCAGCAAGAAGACGGGTCAGCCAGCACCTCAGTGAGGAAGGGGCACCGCAAGGAGCCAAGTGTGGGATATCCCAAAGAACTACCCGGTCCGTTGCTCCCCGCCGTGTCCCAAAGGCCCTGAGTAAGCTGGGAACAGCCCTTCAGGGGAAGGATAACATGTCTGGGCCCATACTCCTCTCCCAGGTGCAGGGGAAGGTAGGTTCTGGCGGGGCACTAGGAATTCGGGGTCCAGGGAACAGGGAATTAGGATTAACTCGTGTGATCGGGAGCAGAGCGGCCACCGGCAAAGTCCTGGGTCTGCAGGGCTCTTGGAGGCTGTCCATGCGTGCCTGCGCTGCGTCTGTGAGACGTGCTCATGACGTTTCCCCACAGATAGGAATTGTGCGGCAGATGCCCCCTGCCCCGTGCAGAAGCAAGCCCAAGCTACGCATTCCTGTTTCCTCCCGGGATGCCTGAGAATCCCTCACTCCAGCGTGTCCCTCCCCCACCCCCCATCTCATTGTGGTCAGGAATCATTATTGGATGTTTCCTGCCCTGGACGCCATCTGGTCTTCTGCGGTGTCCCTCGTGAGCTCCCTCTTTCTCTGACTACAGGCGAAGTCCTGGGATACAGAGTGAAGGCGCTGAGACACTTTAGCACCAACAAAATAAAGCTGCGTCCACAAGTCCCCTCAGAGGGGCTGTAAACACGGGGTCCATACTGATCGCCACCCCACCCGCACCCCGTGTAGAGAACGATGGGAGGAGAATCCCCGCGGAGTAAGGGAAGGACGCTGGGGACCCCCGCCAGGGTGGGGACATTGGGGCTGCGGATGACTTCAGAACCATCCAGCAGTGCAAGTTCATGAGAAACAGCGAATACAGCTCATCTCCTGCGATTCTCTTTTGGAACATAAAATTGAGCTTTCTCATTTCTCCAACGAGCTCATTTAAAAGACCATGCAAAGGAAAAGTAAAATTACAGTATCCCACCATACCTTCCACTGGCTTAGTGTCTTCATGCAAAATTGTTCTCCCAGCCAAGAGTGATTTCCAAAACACAGTTTCTAAACGGCAATACTTGGATGTGGAAATTATGTTAGGATTATAATTTTATGACTGTAATACAGTATGACGCAAGCCTTATGTAAAAATGAAATGATAACTTGTGTTGAAATGCATTTCAGTTCTCTGGGAAATAAGGTTTTTAAGACTGGGGTTTTAATTAGTCAGTTTCAGCTCTATTTCGTGCCGTAATTTTAGACAATTTCAAGAGGATCTCATTATTAAAATTTTTTAGAAAATAAACCTCCATTGCATGACTCAGATATAATGAGAGTCAAAATGTCTTTTCCCGGAATATGACTGCAGGACCCGTGGCGGGTCAAAACATTCCCGCAGAACGCGGTACAGGGCGAGCCCCACATGCCTGCATCAAGGGCCCGCTCCCCACTTTCCTCCAGAGTGGGTCAAGGAGCCGTTGAAAGCACGAGGGACGAAGTCACACTAGAACTGCCCGTGCTGTGCGTCGACGTGTCCTGTTAGCTTGGGTTTCTTGCACAGCGCCAGGCAGGGATCTCTCTCCCCTCTACGCGGTGGCACACGGTAGTATCTTATAGTCCCTGTGAGACCACGGCAGACACACGCACGGTGTTTATTACTCCGTACCAGGCACCGTTTCACGCTTTCTGTATAGTCACTCTTCTGTTACGGTAGCCCAGCGAGGCAGGCCACTCCTTCCCCCCTTCCAGACGAGGAACCTGTGGCACAAAGAGGTCCACCTGCCCCGTGTCCGCGGTTCTAACACTGGCATTCCAGCTCCAGGATCCATCCTGCAGACCACTGTCTTCTGTGGCCACTGATAACCAGCGGTTAACCATTTACCCGCTGTCTCATCCTACCCCGTCCCCAGCAGTATTAGGCACCACGGAGAACGCAAATGCAAGAAATAGGGTTCCACCTCCTCAGGACGTTAAACATGCGATTACGATGTGACCCCACAATCCCACCCCAACGTGAGTACCCGAAGGATTGAGAACAGACACTCAGCAGCTGTTGGTAAAACCGTGTTCCTCGCAGCACCCTTCACAATCCCCAGACGGTGGGAACGACCCGGGTTCCCGTCGGCGTGAACGGGTGGGCCGAACGTGGCGTGGCCACACAAGGGATGATTCCTCCCTGCGAAGGAGCGGAGTGCTGGCCCGCGCCACAGCGAGGACGGACCGCGAGGACAGTAAGCTCAGCAGAAGCTGGTCACGGCGGACGTCGAGCATGTGCGCGTGCTTACGTGAAATGTCTGGAACGGCACGTTCTCCAGGGAGAAAGCAAACTCCAGGCTGCAGGGGCTGGAAGAGGGAAGATGGGGGAGGTATTGTCCAGCAGGGACTGTTTCCGTCCAGGACGATGATGGCGTTGGTACAACATTGCGAATGTGCCTAATGCCAACCAGCGATATGCTTAAAACGGTTAGAAAGACAAATTTTATAGAATACATATTTTACTAGGTTAAAAAAATAAAGCTGAAGAAATCTAAGAGGGGCACCTGGCTGGCTCGGTCGTTTAAGTGTCCGACTCTTGATGTCGGCTCAGGTCGTGATCTCAGGATTGTGAGATCGAGCCCCACGTTGGGCTCTGTGCTGAGTGTGGAGCCTGGTTGGGGTTCTCTCTCTCCCTCTGCCCCTCCCCCTGCTCATGCATGTGCGCTTTGTCCCCCTCTCTCTCTCTGTAAAATAAATCAGTCAATCTTTAAAAAAAAAAAAAAAGAAGAAGGAAAGAAAGAAAGGGAGGAAGGAAGGAAAAGAAAGAGGATTCCTGGGGCGCCTGGGTGGCACAGCACTTAGGCGTCTGCCTTCGGCTCAGGGCGTGATCCCGGCATTATGGGATCGAGCCCCACATCAGGCTCTTCCGCTGGCAGCCTGCTTCTTCCTCTCCCACTCCGCCTGCTTGTGTTCCCTCTCTCGCTGGCTGTCTCTATCTCTGTCGAATAAATAAATAAAATCTTTGAAAAAAAAATAGAAAAGAAAAAAGAAAGAGGATTCCTGTCCTGAGGCACTTACAGTCCAGTAAAAGACAGAAGACTAACGCGTGAGGGCCGGGCGAGCACGGTGCTGTGGAGCTGAGTGGTGTGACAGGTGGACAGCGGACGCGGGAGAACTCTGTCCAGCACGGCCACCGCTCGGCCCCAGATGAGCAGAGTACAGCCCGGCAGAGACGTGTCCTGCGCGGAGGGCCAGTGGCAGGAGGGAGACCCGCCGAGTCCGCATGCAGAGCGTGAGGCCATGGGTGGGCTCCCTGCAGGCCCGTCGGGAGCTGCTGCGGCCCTGGAGTCCCGCCCGACGGGCTGGGAGCGGTGTTCGGAGAAAGCGGGTGTCACGGTGGGAAGGCTGGCAACAGGGCGAAATCAGCAGAGAGGAGTCATCCCGCCAGCCAGGCAAGCTGGCCTGGACAAGACGGCACGTGGGGCGTGGAGGGGAAGGGAGAGGAGCAAGAAGGCTTGGTGCTGGGGGGCAGGAGTCGGAGAAGCTGTGGTCTGGATGAGGACAGTCGTGCCATGGCAGGTTCGAACTCCGTGGCAAGAAGCAGGCGGAGAGGGGCCAGCTGCACAGGCGGGGTGGAGGCCTCCCTGGGTTCTAGATGCTTCCGAGGGCTGGCCGTGCACGGGGCGGCCTGAGGGCTTGCGGTCTGCTGGTAGCGGGAAGAGTAGGCTGGGAAGGAGCACGAGGCAAGCCGCGTAGTCCAAGGCCCACATGGCCAGCTGGGCTTTTTCCAGGCGAGTCCTGACAGCCGGGAGCTGGTGGGCTGCTCAGTCCTGACAGATGTTCACACACACATGCACACGGAAGGCACAAACACCTTTTACCGCCCAGTCAGAAGTCTGCGCCTGACCGTGCCCCTGCATCCCGGACTGTGGATGTTTCCAGATGCTCGTCCCAGAATCACGTGGAGCACCCTCAGTCGCACACGGGCATCCTTGCAGGCGTAACCCCGGCCGGGGGTTAACTCTGTGGTCCTCTTTCCTCCATGGTTAGAGGGGCACGTGTGCGCCTCCTCTGGCGTGACCTGCAGCGCGTCCCCGGCCACTGCGACAGCCGTCGTGCTCACGACACAGCCCGGCCGGCAGCCGCGAGCCCCTCCACACCTCACTCGCGTACATTTGGCTTTCGATTCATTACTGATCCCAAAACAGGAGACGTCTGGTGACGTTGGAATCATCCGCAGCTGGTGGGCGCTCAGGGAGCCGGGAGCACCTCGCCACGGCCGTGCTCCAGCCACTAGTGCTGGTGTTCCTGGGCTCGCAGGTCAACGGTGGAGACGCGTCTCCTCCGGGGACCGGGTCTGGGGTCTGTGAGCACGAGGGCAGTTAGGGAGAGTGAACGCCCCCTTCAGAAGCCCCGGCCGCCCAGCGACTGTCCAGCCACCCGGCTTTCCTGTCGGTGCTGGGACAGCTCACTTTTTCTCCTGTTGAGAGGTAATGGCAGCGTCCATGTTGCCCGAAAGAGCGGAGTTTACAGAGAACGGTTTCCTTCATTGTGGGGAGATGCTGTCTGTGTGACAGGCACCGGGGATGTGTGCGTCCCGGGAGGAGTGGCAGGGGTGGGTGCCCAGTTCGGCTGGTGATCTCTCTGTTCTGCCTTCTCCCTCTCCCCACCCCCGTTTCTCTCCCCCCTCCCTCTCCTCCCTCTCCCTCTCTCCCTCCCTCACTCCCTCCCCCTCTCCCCCTCTTCCTCTCTCTCCCTCTCTCCTCCTCACTTTCTCACTTTCTCTCTCCCTCTCTCTCTCTCCTTCCCTCTTTCACTTTCTCCCCCTCTCTTGGTTCCGTCACCAGCCCTCACTTTGCAAAGTTACATGACAATGTGACACATTTCTCCTGTAATGCTTTTTCAACTTTTTTTAGATGTGGTCATTATATCAACTAAATATAAAACTCAGTTTATGGGGCTCCTGGGTGGCACAGCGGTTAAGCGTCTGCCTTCAGCTCAGGGCGTGATCCCCGCGTTCTTGGATCGAGCCCCACATCATGTGTTCCCTCTCTCGCTGGCTGTCTCTCTGTTAAAATAAAATAAAATAAAATAAAATAAAATAAAATAAAATAAAATAAAATAAAATAAAATAAAATAAAATAAACTCAGTTTATAATTAAAAATTTTCCCCAACAAAATGTTTCACTACAGACGCTTTAGATCCAGATCCTTAATTCCACTTGGGGGACATAGAATGAAATAGTTAATAAGTAAGCACCCAAAAAAGTAAAAGGCCTGAATGAAAATGAGACTCAAATAAATGGGATGTACTCTTTTCTCTCTTCTATTATTTTAAATAGACTTTTCTGTAAATATCTTCAGAATTACAGAAAAATTGTTCAGAAGGTACAGGGACTTCCCACATCCTCCCTCCACCTTCCACCCCCAGCTCCCCCATCGCTAACATCTTTCATTCAGATGGTACATCTATTATCAGTGATGAACTAGGATGGACTCCCTATCATTTTTTTTTTCAAGTGATCTGTCTTTGGGGATTTGTGCCATTAAATAATGCAGATTTGAAAGGGATTTTTAACAGCCAACCCAGTACTTGTGAAAACGTGTGCAAGTTTCTCTTGCTCTGCAAGTGGAGGCTCATGGTGGTTCCCCCACAAGCAGGTGCACCCCAGAGTAGCTGTCTGTAAGGAATTACCCTTGACTTCGGTGGGTGAGCTCTGTACTTGGACAGGCTCCAAGAGAGATGGGATGTAGCCAGCAAGAATTTCTAGAAAATAGAATCATTTTATTTTCTCTGGAACATGCTTTCATGACTCCAGTTCATATTACCAAACCATCAGACACACTCACCCACCCTTTTTCCTTTTAAATTACTGGTGATCTCCAAAAGATAAAGACTGAACAGCTTGTAATTAAAGTCCATGACCATCTAAAACTAAGCCATTCGAATTTTTAATAGAAATGACAAGGCTGACCCTTTTATCCTGTAAGGAAGTAAGGAATTAAAACATGGTTTCCAAACCTTAATGATAAAATAAAATCAACATTAATATTTAAATAGTCACGGCTTCTTTATTTTGAACAGCAAACATTTGTCTGCCATCGCGTGTTTAAACCATCAAACACGTCAAACTGTGTGCACAGAGAGGTTTTAGGGAAAAGGTCTGGTCAGGATGCAGACGTTCTGTGATTTTATTTCGAGTTCCAGCCGGAGCCCTGGATTCCACAAGTCCTGAGCCTGCTCTCCCTTCCGAGAGCCCGGGTTCCTCGGACATGACTAATGCGGGGTTATTCACAGCCTTACCATCCTTGGTCATAACGTTGCTCGAGGCCGGAGCGGGGCTGCCAAGACCACAGTGGAGCCCTGTTAATATTACATGACAGTCGGGGATTTTTTGGAAAACCTCCT
The DNA here is from genome assembly GCF_002007445.2 of Ailuropoda melanoleuca. NCBI lineage: Eukaryota > Metazoa > Chordata > Mammalia > Carnivora > Ursidae > Ailuropoda > Ailuropoda melanoleuca. The sequence continues at coordinate 138,739,344 of NC_048224.1, forward strand.
CTGGTCCACTGTTTATACGCCCCATTGATACTTGTCTGAAGATAATTTTACAGTCCGTTTACTTACAAATGCGTCAGAAGAGTCGTGGGCTGCTGCTTACAGAGCCTCTGCCAAAGAGAACTGTATCGGGGAACCGAAGAACCCCTGCCTGCCTCCCACACTACCGCTCGGTCCCCCTGGCCTGTGCCCGCCGTCCGAATGTCCAGGTCATCAACATTTATGGGCTTGATGAGGGGGGAAACACATCAGAGGAGGACTTTACAAAGCACGTTTCTCACTTCTCATTTCCACTTATTGACGGTTGCGTATTTTTGCGGTAGTAGACAGGTGCATGGTTTGTCTCTGTCTGTCACTACAGAACTGTGCCGGAGCTGGCATGCCTCACCGCGTTAGAAAAGCAGACATGTTGGGGGTAAATCAAGGCCAGAACTATTGTCTCTCAACAGGACTGCCGCGTGCAGAGTGATGGTGTGGAAGGCATGGTGGGTCACGTGACCCGAGACCCAAAGTCATTATACAGACTCTGAGTCCTTCGTGGACACAGAGGAGACACTCAGCTCTGTCCTGGGGGCCGAGGACACTTAGAATGAGGCTAGCACCCCAAGTTCTCGTATTTGTGAATTTATTCTTTTGAGCCCCGTGAAAGATTCTCCGAGGCCGCGTTTTGACAGCCCTCAATTTGAAAAGATCGGGCTGGTATTTGCTGACAGCAGCCGGGTGGAACCTGAGAAAGCAGCCACCCACCCTGGGAAAACACCGAGCAAATACGGACCCCCGCGGGAGCCCACCTCCCCGGGCCATATGTATTCTGAGGGCTTTGATGTTATTTTTAGAACGCACAAAAATCTGAGTCAAAAATCGCCTGCTTTCTCCACTCCTGCTTCCTTTTCCTTCTCTCGTCCCTCCTCCATCCTGGCTCTTTCCAAGACTGTTTTGATAACGCTGCTTTAGGGCGAAAAAGGCAAAGTGTGAAGTGTATTTATTTAAGTGCAACTAAAAATAAGAAAATGTATCTCTGTTACGAGAATTCAAGCAACCGATTGAAATAACAGCAGCAAATGTAAGTCAGCAAAAGACGAGACACAATTTAAGGACATCGCTGTCCTTAGAAATGGAGTTAGGAGGAGCACAGGCCCCTTGGGACCATCCCGCCCGCGGCAGCCCTGAGGCAGGTCAGAGTGGAAACCATCCAGCTCATTGGGGGCCACCAACCAAATCCATTTAGACTGATTTTTTAAAAATCACTTTATCTGGGCCAAATCCATTTAAGAGGGTTTTTTTTTTTCCTTCCTTGACTGTCTCACTGTATTTGTCTTGGCTTGCTTGGGCCATTTTATCAAAAGAGATCAAATGCAAATTCCTGCCAGTTTTTAGTTGAAAGAACCTTCCTCATTGGCAAGAAAATCAAGAGAACACGTATGTGGTAAAGCAGCCGCTATACACGGGTATTCTGGTAGCTCCTGCAAAGGATGTTGTAGAAATAGGTGGAAGGACAGAGCAGTCGGGGAGAAGCCATGAATATCACCAGCCCTGTGTTGGCCACACAGCTCTCGCAGTCCGCACAGAAACACTCACTGTATACAGACCTGAGCCTGACGTTGAAACCCTTTTCCCAGAGTCGTCTGGGGAGAAAATGTGTTCTTCCTGTTGACCCGTAAGCCCGGGAGGCTGGACACCTAGCTGAGAAACTCACACTCAAGGAGCACCCAGGACACCCTGCCAGACGTTCTAGGTCAGGGACAGATTAATGCTGGCATCTGGGGGCAAACCTGGGCTGTCTCATCTCAGCATGGCTGGGAGCGAAGGAAATAACCCAGCTTCACCCATCATGGGTGTTAAAGTGACTCTGTGAGTTTGGCCCCCAGACCTGAAGTTGTGCACATCTGACCCATTTTACTCATTTTCTTTCCCACAAATTGACAAATAATGACTGTTGGTTTCAGCTTAGTTCTTGTGAAACCCTTCGTTCTCCAGATGCCTGTCATTCCCCGGGCGATGCAATCTACTTTTGTGAAATAAATGAAAATATTGGGGCTTTTGGAAGATGGTTTAAATTGGGAGGGATTTGTCATGAAAATGTTTTAAAATGTAAATTCCCACGCAACCATTCGAATTTGTTTTAATCTAATTATATTTGCAATCCGTGGTCTTGCTGGCAGGAATACGAGAGGCCACCTGCTCCCTTCAGAGGGAAAAACACCACTTCCAGGCTGAGGCAGGAGGGTCCCAGTGAGGCTTGCTTTGGTCATGGCTTCCGTAGCTTGATAATTGCACAAGCTCCCTCTGTAAGATGCTTGATTAAAATTCTTGATGACTTTGGTCATCGCCAGAAGTCTAAGAGAATCTAATGTTCTTGAATTTGTTCCATATTTATAACATGTCCAGTAACCGTGTGTAGTAACCAGACTGTCCCAAACACGCAGCCAGCTGCACATTTCTAACCTTTGGTAGGGCTTGCGTGCCGGCTGTCCCTGCGGCCTCATTAACCAGCCAGCCAGGGTAGTGACCGCCATTTTGATTCACTCGTATGGTGCCTGTGCGTTGTCCAGCTGGTCTTTTATAAAACACTTGGGAGAGCACGTCATGTGAGCAATAGAAGTGGGGAAATTCCCGAGCGGATAAGACATTGAAGTAAGATGTTAGGTGTCTTCTGGACGTTAATTCGCTCTGTGGCCTTCGAAGGAAAATTCCATCCCTTTCCTGCCGATATCCCACAAAATGGAACTGGGAGAAGAGACGTGGAGCAGCTTTTCTAGCCCAATGTCGATTACGAAACAATGACAGAGAAGTATCATTTCATGGGCATTCAAACGTACGTTCAAAATTATAACTAGAGAGCAGAAAATCCCCATGTTTTAGATATTCTTCACTAAGTTGATTTCTGGGTCCTTGAATGTGACCCTCATTCATCAGTGTTTATATCACACACACACACACACAGTATAATATCATGGTGTAATTATCATTATGACCTATTCTATCATCTTACAAAGGAGGAAAATACGGTCACAACACTACTTACGATCGATGAGATTAAAGAAAAAAGCCCTAATTCTGCTCCAATAAACCAGAGAAGAGGGCTCTTCCGAAAATGAAGTATTTAAGATGAATGGCCCAGATCTCTGCCTCCTGTAGGGGTTCTCACGGTCACGGGCACACGCTCTGAGTCGCTCCTGAAGCCTGATGAGTTCCACACTCTGGCCAGCATCCCATTTCTTAAGTTTTAGCAGAGAACTACTTAAGAGGAAAAGCAGTATCTCACAAATAAACTTATATTTTAAGAAGAAGAAAAAAAAGATGTCGCTCTTGGGGCTTCCAATGCCTCTTAACAGAAAACATCTGGTGCACTTCCTGGATTTTTGTAAGACCTTGAGAACACACCCACACAGTTCCAACTTCTGTCCCGACCATGGGGTGGGTCAGTCGCACTCCGTTCTGTAACCGAAGGTTCCGTCCACAGTTGTTTGGTTTTGCTTTTTATTGTAAATGTTAATCTGTTTGTTTATTCCATCAATACAGTCCTGATGGGCTCGTTAGTCTAGGAGGAGGGGTAAGCAGAGAATGAGCTTGCAGGTAAAAATGTCGTCAGGACTCAAACCGAGGCCATACGTAAGGGCGGTTTGGTCGTGTTCCATGCTCTTTTGGGCTTTGCTTAAAGGAATGAGACCAACTCATTTTATTATGATCCATATCCTTTACAATGAAAAACAGAGTAAACTCAAGTAACGTGAAATACACGGCATAAGGTGGGAACTCAGGGGACCTAACTGGATGTGAGCCGAAGAGACAGTGGGGTTTCGTTGGCACGTTGGCCTGCCCGTGGGAGCTGAAAGGAACAAAACAAATGTCTAAAAGAGCTTCTTCAAAGTCCGCATTTTGTTTCAGGGAAACGTTCAGCTCTGTTACTTTCTAAGCAGCTGTTTCAGAGCAGCCCGGACTTTGACTTCTCATCTCGCTGACCTGCAGTTGGTTCACTCGGTTCATAGCCTCTCACACTTTGAGAGGCTCTTGGTCTGAAAGCTCTTAAACTGTGTGTCTGTGAATCAGTTACTGTTCAAAGCAGAAAGTGTAAGGCAGCAAAACATCTAATAAGGATGTATTTTGACTTCTCTTATTTAACCTAATTGCCTTTTTAAGGTAAACTTTCTGGGTCACTGGAGCTCTTCAGGTCTGACACGTATTTGAAGGTTCTGCTCTTCCTGGAGAATGAAAGACTCGTGAAACTCAGTCTATTATAATCATTCACATATTCAACAAGCCCGCGTGCAAGACTGTGGTGTGGGGAGGACATGCAGATTTGCAGAGGCATGGCAGCCACCCCTCACCAGCACACCTAGCAGAAGCTCTCCTAGCCCAGAAGTGAGGTGCCACCCAGCACGCCCTGGTGAAGGTGACGCCAGGGTGACGTCACACAGACCAGCCCTGAATAGGCTCACCCGTGGAGAGAAGAGCAGGGGCCAGGGGTGGAGGTCTGAGGGGCAGTTCCTTTTAAGGAGCAGAGAAAGAGGGGCGCCTGGGTGGCTCAGTCGGTGAAGCGTCTGCCTTTGGCTCAGGTCATGATCTCAGGGTCCTGGGATCAAGTCCCGTGTTGCGCTCCTTGCTCGGCGGGGAGTCTGCTTCTCCCTCTGCCTGCTACTCCCTCTACTTGTGCTCTCTCTCTCTTTCGCTCTCTGGCAAACAAATAAATAAAGTCTTAAATTTAAAAAAAAAGGAGCTGAGAAAGATGCCCCTGAAGAGAAAGTGGAGAACAAGCAGCAGAGACAGCAAAGACCACCATCCCCGTGAAGGAGGACCAGTCTGCGGTGTCACCTACCTTAGCGAGGAAGGGTGAAGTCAAGACCATTCTTCAAGCAAGGGGTTGAGAAGAGGAAGGGGCAGGGGGCTGGGAGCTGGCAGGAGGTGCGGACTGGAGGAATTATACGATTCCTGTAAAACCCAAACACGGCAGATGACTGCAGAGATCAGGCAGGGGGATTGTGGTTGGAAAGTGGACTTTGCTCAGAGGGCCGGCAGGGCATCCATGCTGGCGGGTGCCCCGCAAGTGCTCTGGAGGGCGGGACGGATGACGGAAGCTATTGAGGACCAGGCACTGGGGATGCCAGGGTCCCGTGTGGTGTGTGTGTGTGTGTGTGTGTGTGTGTGTGTGTCAGGAGATGCCTGCTCGGCAGCGCCAGGCGGGATTCCCACTGGGATTCTCCGAGGCCCCAGCACACATGCTCCGTGCTCTGGGCAGGCGGGTGGGTGACGCGCTCTTTGCTCAGACACAGCAACAGCAGCTCTAGAATTTCACAATTTCTGCTTGGCTTGTTTTAGACCATTGGCCATCACCTCACTTTTCCCCCTTGGTTTTTGGTTTCTGGGGACTTTTAAGAGGAGAGAGACGGATGTCTCTGCCCAACAGCCACTGGCCTTTGGCTTTCATGCCCATCAGTGTGTCCCCAGAGAACCCAGGAGCAAGCAGGGGCCGGCTCCGTGACTTTTTGTGGTCATGGGCATGAGCTTGGGAGGCTGAGCTGAAAAGCCGCTGAAGACACGGAAGCCCGTTTGTACTTGGGGGCCATTTCCAGTGAGCGACTGTCGGAGGGAAAAGCCATGCAGCTTTTCTGAAACCCTTCCCGGCGTGTCAGATGGCGGCCTCTGAGACGTGCTACTGCTGTGCTTGATGGACAGGAGTATCTGGCTCAAAGAAATCACTGCTGAACTGAGCAGCTAGTGACCCTATGACAGCACTGACCGTAACTCCCAGATGTAAAGCAGACAGTGCGTCTCTCATCATCAGCGTGTCTGCAATCAGAGAAACGGGGCAGAGGCAGCCGGAAGCCGCTGCCTCGACTGTGCCAGCCTTGTGGTTTCCTCCGTCCGCGCAGAAGCAGGGAGATTCAGGTGCAAGACCATCGGGCGCAGGACACCTGCCCAGCGGGAAAGGCACATCGAAGACAGCCGTGCCGTCAGTCTTCAGGAAGCTACGCTGGAACCAGGAACACGCCAGTAAACGAGCAGAGGTGGTCTGCATACAATCCCACCATTGCATGACCTGCTCTAACGGAAAGCCAGGCCCCTCTCAGGGTGCGTTCCAAGCAGAGTTAAATTATGGGGGGTGGGGGGGCAAGTGTGTGAGGTATTACGGTCTAGTTACAGACTTACAAGTGCATGGTGGTGCTTTAATTTATAGTAAGCCGAGCTGATTTCCTCTCTGCACTGCCCGAGGTCGGCTTCTCATCGTGCATAGCTCTTGTTTGCTCTAGTGTATTCTCCTTTCTGTGCCTGTACCTTTCTCCCCTCGGCAGTACTCCTAGCTCCATTTAGGATCAGAGCACACTCGAGGTCAGCGGACTGCTCGACTAAGTCCTACTCCCTGAACGGTGCAGGAGGGCTGGGGCCTTCGGCTGCTATCGCAAAGCCTCCAGGAGCTGGCACTAGTCAGAGACGGCTGATCCCGTTCGGCTGCTGCGGCCCACACACACCCAGCACCCAGTCTTCCTCTGCCCAGAGACAGGCTGAGCGGAAGGCAGAGCGCTCGTGAGGCAGGGCTCCTCCAGGACACAGGGACTCTCTTCCTGTGAACCAGATGGGGGTGGACAGGCCTCCTCCCTGGCCCACATGAGCGTGGGGCTTGGGGATAGGCTAGACGCGTGCACAGGTGACAACCACAGGAGAAGGGCAGTGTGACCACAGAGGGGCAGGATCTGGTTTCACCAGAAGAAAGGAGCAAAGTCCATTCCAGAGAGAAGGAGAATGCCAGCCAGTTCTGGAGATGTGAAGGAACCCAGTACAGACGGAGGAGAAGGGAGATCCAGCCATCGCAAGGTGGAGCAGGGGGTGACACTGGAAGGCCACGTGGAGGCCGGAGCGCTGTGCTCATCGTGGGTGGACGGAGAGCGATGTGAAGAGACGCCAGCAGCGTCCCCGCTGTTTTGGATGCAGTGGCGTCTAGATGGGTGGGTTGCGGTGAGCTGCGTGAGGAACAGAGAAGGAGGAGGGGTGCTCGCTGTTCTTGGGTTCTCGCTGGGGGCAGGGCTGGAGGAAACGAAGTAGCAAGTTCACTTTGGGGTCTAGAACGCCTTTGGTCCGTAGGCAGAGGCACCAGCAGCGGGATGGGAGCCGACGCCTCTGAGCCGCTCTGACGCAGGAGAGTGGACCAGCGTCCCCACCTGGAGCTAAAGGCAAGGAGGGGTCACGGCAGAGAGTTCCTCTGCAGGATGGGAGCCAGGAGAGGGGGCACACAAGGAAGGTCAGGGGTGCAGAGATTGACCCAGCAGGAGCGGACGTCCATGACAGGCGTTCCAAGGATCTGGAAGGCCGCGGAAGGCCTGCAGCAGCCATCACACCACTGCGTCCCGTCCAGGAGTCGGTCCGGCGGCTGGGCAGAAGGCAGCTCACACGGGTTCGAGGCGTGAGGGAGACAGGAAGTCACTTTGGAACGTGTCCGGGGTCTGTCTGAATTCAGGAAAGCTGCTCGTAATCATGACACTTCCCAGAGTGAGGAAGCCACGCTCTGAGGGGCGAGGTCAGGGCAGTGGGGAGCCTCACCCCGAGGGGTCTCCTGAGTCCCACCGGAGGGACCCCACGCGGCCTCACAGAGCAGCAGCCCGGCCAGCTGCTGTCTCCGCCCGGGGCCACCGTCAGCTCACAGGCAGGCTCTGGCGTGAAAGGCCGTGCAGGGGTGCAGAGCGAAGGGTGCCAGCCCCTCGCCCGGTGTCACCATGCCTGCTGCAACCCAGAGGCCGTGATGATGGCGGACAATGAGACGGACACACCCAACACACAGGGGAACAGCTCCCTAAGACATTTCTGGGGGGCTCGTGACGATGCCAACTCAGCTGAGCGGTGGACGAGCTACAAGGTGGGTACTCTGACCCCGGAGATAGCAGGGGCTTCCTGTGCTGATCACACTTCCTTTGCATCACATGTCGTGTCTCCCCGTAGTCGCCCCGTTTATTCAGTGAGCCGTGTCATCCTCGCTTGTCACCTGGGATGCCCTGATTGCACCAGGAGCAAGCATGTGCCTCGGAAATGGAGCTGTATTGCGCTGTTGCCTTCCATTTTGTGGATGAAAATTGCTTTTTTTTTTTTTTTATTTGAACAACTGTCTTTGAGAAGAACGAATGTTCTGGAGGCTGTTCTGCCCCATGTCATGAGAACAGTGCACCAGCTGAGTCACTTCTCTGGAATGGGTGTTAATGTCATTTGGTTTCCTCCCGCCCGGGACCCCGGGTTTCATGTCTGGACAAATGAGCCATCCATTATCTTTCCACCAGACTGAAAAAAGATCAATTTCTCGTGGTTTGTTGTTCTTTTTTTAATTGCGGATGTGTGTTCAGTGTCCGTCCAAATAATCACTCTGGACCGGGGATTCCTGGGAGGGAAGTCCAGGATGCCCAGATAGCCATCTGCAGCGTCAGACACGGCTGTGAGCACCAGCCTTTGCTGGCGGATTTACCCCTGAGGGCGGGCTCGGACCTCCAGCTCACACACGCACCCCGCGGCCGGTGACAGTTGTGTCGCGTGGCTCTGACTGGCCAGAGCTCCAGAACACCCCCCTCCCGGGGCGCTGGGGGTTATTACTGATAACATCTTGGCAAAAACACTTTGTGGAACAATGTCTAAAATATCAGATACTTTTTTTTTAAGATTTTATTTATTTATTTGATAGAGATAGAGACAGCCAGCGAGAGAGGGAACACAAGCAGGGGGAGTGGGAGAGGAAGAAGCAGGCTCATAGCGGAGGAGCCTGATGTGGGGCTCGATCCGATAATGCCGGGATCACGCCCTGAGCCGAAGGCAGACGCTTAACCGCTGTGCCACCCAGGCGCCCCTAAAATATCAGATACTTTTAAAGATGTGAATGAGGAAGACTGAACTTTGAGCAGCTTACTGTCTGCCGTCGAACCTTCCCCGGCCCCAAACTCAAGGGCAGCATGGAGTGTGAAAAATCAACGGACTAGACTTCGTCCGGCCGCTCCCCACCAGCTAGCCGTGTGACCGGGTCCGGACCGCTCGGGGCCAGAGTTGGCGACCTCTTTCTCTAGGAGTTGTCCCCAGGCTTGTCACCCCATGTGTCCGCAGGTAAAGGTGTATCTAGGTGCCCTACAGTGCTCCTTACATCCTGAGGGGTCTTCCAGCTCCCACATGGTAACCCGGCCGTTGGTAGACCACCTCATGTGTGGACAGCCCCTCACGGTCAGGGAACGTGGAAGCCGCCACACTCCCGACACGGAGACTCTGCCTCTGGTGCTGACGTCTGGGCCCCTCTTTCCCGAAGCCTCTGGTCATGAGTCCTCGCCCCGTGTCTTTCAGCACCTCTTCCGTCTTCCAGGGGGTCCTTTCTGTCATGCTTTCTCTCGGAAACAGCTACCGTTCTCTCTCATAATGTCTCTGCGACATCCAATTCGAAGCACCCTCGCATCTTCGTGCTCGTTCACAACCGCCAGCTCTGCCGCGGTCTCCTCCTCCCCCCGGGGGAGGCCTGCCACCACCAGAGACGGCCGTGGTGGTGCGTGGCCTGCTCTCCTGGCTTGGGTTCCGTGCGGTCCCCTGGTCTTCGTGGCCACGACGGCCTTCTCCCCAAGAAGGAGGGGCTCACTTGATCTTCCAGCAACTTCCCTGTATCTGAAAACCTGCTCTCAGAGATCCAGCTGACCTTTGTCCAGGCGATGTTTAACAGTTCAGTCTTCCTACCATAAAAACCTTCGTCATCCGTTGAGAAGTCCGTGCCATGGTCGGCCCCCAGCAGCGGGTCTGTCCCTGGATGCTGGAGACAGCGTGGCCACGGGACCGTCTAACTGCCCCCCACCCCCGGTGTCCTGCTGTCCTAATGTTTTCACCCGTCCACCTGCAGCCCCCAGCCCCCCTTGCATACCTTTTGACCAGAGTTGCTAAAAAGTAACAGAAGTGACTCATTTGAGTATCACCTTCTCTTTCTGCCCCGGTTGCTTTCTAGCAGGAGGGGGATTAACGAGCCGTGAAATGGCCACAATTGGGCAGCGTTGGGTTACAGCAGAGAAGCCCTTCTTAGATCATCACCCAGGGCTGTGACTGACCTGTTGGGCTGGCGTGAACCCCAAGCGTACATCTGCTTGTTTCTGTCCATTTGTCCGTTGCTTTTGGCTTGATTGTGGCCTCTTGAAGCTCAGTGAGAGACGTGTTCAGGGTCCAAAGTCGTATCTGTTACTCGAGTGGATTCATAGGTGCAGTGACAGGCCCGCCGGAACGGCTCTGAGAAGCCGGGCACCAGTGCCTCCTCCAAGCCAGCTGGCAGCCCCCCCCCACTCACACGCACCCACAAAATGGATATGGGAACAGTCCCTGCCTCATGGAGGCGTGTGGGCCTTAAATCCCTCTGCCGTTGGAGCGTCTCCACACCCTATGTGCTCTCTGCTCCGGACAGGCGGGCTGCTCTCCTCACTTAGGCCCACACAGGGAGCTGTCTCTTGGAGCTCTGCCCTGGGCCCGGGTGTAGCGGGTCCTCAGTACCTATATCTACTTAGAACACCTTCCTCTGGGCAAGTCGAAAGGGAAGGGGATTATGAAATAATGACTTACTGTGAGCTCAACCACCCTGTGAACAGAAGAGCGGAATGTGATACACTCCTTAGACACCGTTGGAATTCTGCACTGAAATTTTTCATCAGAATTTTCCCCAGGGGAGGTTTGTGCACCGTGACAAACGAGGGACCTGCCCTCTATACCGTGGAGGGGGGTCGTGGTAACCCAAAACGCTCGCAAAGTCTGGGATGCAGCAAATCTGAAGTCGGAAGTGGGGCGGGGTCCTGCTCCCAGGAGCGCAGCCGACTGCCACCTGGTGCTGGCCGCGGGAACTGCAAGGCGTTCCCTGCCTGCCCTCCTCGCCCCGGCCAGAGGCATGTAAAAGGCCGTAAGAAGGTGTCTTCTGTTGATGGGAAGTTAAATTTCTATTCTAAAACAGAAACATTCAGGAAGCGTTGAAAATCTTCCTCTTACAGCTTTTCGCAGACCCGCGTCAGCAAACTCAGCCCTTCCCTCCGTAACCTTTCCTCCTCCTGAGTCACAGTGTTTGTGCTAAACGGTTTGAGCAAATGTTCCGTGTGTCACCCACAGTTGTCCTCAAATGGTTGGTTCAAATATTACCAGAACTAAATCCCTGGAGGAGGGAGTCCTGGCGTTCCAGAACCCTGGCCTTGTTTCCCAGCTCGTGACTTCAACAGATGACTTTTCTTTATCCGATCCTACAGTTCTGATGGCTGGCGCTCCTTCCCACAATCTGGGGGGTCTCCTTTCGGGAAGTATTCTCCCCGATGGTGCGGACAGGCAGAGCCAGGTCACCTGGCGGGACCCACACTCAGCAGTCCTGAGGGGCCAGTGCCAAGCGAGGCAAGGATCTGAGGCTGCAGGTGACCCCATGTGGCACACTGGGGGACAGAACCAGAGGGTGAGAGCCCTCCACCAAGTTACCCCCTGGTGTCAGCCTTGGGGCTTCATGGAGCCTGCCGCCCACCAGCAGGAGGGCTCTTGGTGGGGGGGGACCCCAGGAGTCCCCGAGGGCTGCATGCAGGATCACTGTCCAATCCAACAACCAGAGTGAGCCAGTGTGGCCCCTGCAGTGATTTTCTCAATCACTGGAATAAGGTCACTGACCTTCGGGAGTTTGCTTCTTTAACCACTAGAAGTAAAAATATTATAAAAGCTGAAAATACGAGAAAATTCCATCCTAAGGCATTTCTCTGGGCTAGAGTTTCTGTCGACCTTGAGGAGGTCCGTTCAGTCCTCTGTACAAGGGGGCGAGGGAGCCATCCTTGGGTCTGAAAGCGAGAGGAAGCCTTAGAACCCTGTGCGTTCAGGTGACAAACACAAGTAAGGCTTCAGAGGGTCAGTAGTGTGGGTCCCCCGGCAACGTCTGAACACCGGGACAGAGGGTCAGTAGTGCAGGTCCCCCGGCCACAGCCGAATACCGGGAGAGAGGGGCGGTAGTGGGGGTCTCCCAGCCACAGCTGAACACTGGGAAGACCATCAAAAGGATGTCATGACGGGTTCCTGGGCTGAGGGTCCGCAGAGCTGCGGGTATGACCTTTCACCTCCCTGGGCTGTTCCCTCTCCCATCCTGTGTGAGAATTACATTTGTTCCCTGGCTCTCAAACCTGGCGATGCATCTGAGTTACTTGGGGACCTTGTCAAAAATATGGATTTCTAGGCTCCTCCTTGCCACCCCAAAACTGCTAGACTAAAAATTCTTGAGGTTTGAGACTTCCCTGAATTGATGCCTGGCAGCCAGCCGAGATCAGTCCTGGGGCGGAGGCCACCCCTGGGGTGATTTTCTCAAACTCAAAGCACACCCCACTCACCCGGGATCCTGTGGAGACACCGATTCGATTCAGTGGGTCTGGGGCGGCCTGAGGACCCACCTTGCCGGTGAGCTCCAGGGGAAGCAATGCCCGGCTCTGCGGACCCGCCCCGGTGCTCGGCGGTGCCTTCCAGATCGGATAATCAGCAAAGCCTTTGGGAAAGCAACAGGTGGTTATCAGTGGAGAAGCAGAGATGCCAATGTGACGTGATGCTGGTCTAACCTGAAGTGATTGTCGAGAATCTTCTAAACAGCGAGGCCAGTGCTCCTGGACCAAAGTGCAGTTTGTAAAGTACCCGAGAAGGGAGCATTCTTTTACCCGAAATAAAATGAAATCCATGCCACAGGTGAGAACTTTGGACCTGCGTTGCTCTCAAGTTTCTGTGCGGTGGAAAGTGTTTCTACTTACCCGTCTTTCCCTGCCCCTGTGGAAGATCGAGGGGCTGGCCGGCCGCGTCAGACGTTATCCTTTCGAGTCACTGCCTTTGAGCCACGTTGTCCTGAGTGTTCCAGCCAGTCTGGAAAACAGCTCTGCAACTTGCTGATAAAACTAAACAGACTCATATCATCTGGCCCAGTAATCCCATTCTTGGGTATTTACAAAAACATGTGTCCACATGAGAAAACCCTACCTGAGTGTTTATAGCAGCCCGATGCACGTGGACCAAAAACCAGAGGCAATTCCAATGTCCCTCAATGAGCAGAGTGGGAAAGGAACTGTGGTCGTGCCTGGGACAGAAGGCTCCTCGGTGACCAGAGGGAACAAGCGTGCACACACGGCAGGGCCGGCGAGCCACCCATGCGTTTTGTGGCTGAAAGACCCCGGACTCCTGCAGGACATGCTGGGGAATCCCACCAGAGTGCTGGTTCGGAGGAGACAGACCGAGGCTGAGGACAGCCCACAGGTTGTACTGCAAATTTAGGAAGGAATTAAAGTCTTTAAAAAATGGAAATGGTAAATCACTTTCATGAAAATAAAATGACAGAAGTAGCTTAAAGCCAGGGAAGGAGGAGGAGAAGGAAGGGGAGCAAGTGCCCTCTTCTGATGACAGAAAACGCAGAGCTCTATTTCAAACTTGCCCTCTTCGGGAACATTTCAAATAAAGATTAACAGGAGAAAAAAAAAATCTGTGTTCCACAGCCAAATTGGAACCCTCCCTTACCCTTAACCTTTTTCCCTTTGTTGGCCAAATTTTTTTTCATAACAGACCAGCTCAATATAATGCCAACCTCAGGAATAGCTTTCTTTCATGTGACTGTGTTTAGTCTAAATGCAAAGTGGATATAACTGCTGGTTCCGCTCCTGGTCTCTGCCACTGACACCAGAAAGGTGCTCTGCACGCCTGCCGGCCTGGCTGATAACTTGGCAGGGAGGCTGGCATCTGGAGGCCCCACAGGCACTTCCTGCGGCCCCCCTGGCTGCGGGCAGCATTCCCGGGGCTGCTGCCCAATCGCGGGGCAAGGACAGAAGCTCTCAGGGCTGACTGTGAGTCACGTCACCCTCGAGCGTGACCTAGGAGTATGATGGGAGACCAGCAAGGGATTGCCACGTGCAGATGACACGTGGAAATGGAGGGTCTGCCACCCAGGCCGTACGTGTGGACAGCTGTTAGTGACCTGTGGGTACAGGATTTGGTCATTCCAGAATCGCCTCGTGTTCTGGTTGTCCCTTTCTGATACCTAAGTAGAGCCAGGAGCCCTTGAGTCACGGACTCATAAGGACGGAAAGGCCGTTAGTGAGGATGCTCTGGGCGCCCGTATTGTATTCTGTGCAGTCAGTGCTCAGAGCATTTCCTGCAGATGGGAGGCCTGTGGCCCCGAGTCTGCTCTTCCAGCCCGCTCTCTGCCGCCGTCTGTGCTCCCCGGGGCCCCCGGCTCATCTACACGCCGCTCTGCATCTTCTGGGAGGACAAGAGCCTTGGGAAATCATGTCGGTGCGTTGGGCAAGCCACCACGTTAGACAAATGAAATGTATTTATTGCTGCAAACAGGGGAAGGCTTTCCCAGAAGACCAACTTCTCCAGCATATGCCAGGCAGAATCGCATCCAGACTATAAAAAGCATGGCCTCACATTGGGGTAAAAGCCATCGAGTGTGACGGCCCACGTGCTGCCTATTTTTAGAATAAGGAGCAGAGTTTCCAGACATTTTGCTCCTGTGGGTAGGAAACAAGAGATGACCCATTGTTTCTCTGCTTCAAGATGGTTTCGATCTTGATGAAGACTGTGCCTGGTGGAGGCCAGGCACATCCTGGACCTGTCTTTGGCTCCTGAACCTGGTTTGGTTCTGACCCACTTCCGGGTCTGTGGCTCGGAGGGCTGAGCACTGACGGCTCCCCTTTCTGTCCACCTCGAGCTCCCCGGACCAGATCCCAGATGCGGACTCCAGACAAGGCCTTCGTTTCTGTGGGTTTGCTTTTTTTTTGTTTTTTCATTTCCCTGGCAGACCTTCTTAAAAAGCATTTGGCTAAGTGTTTTTTAATAAGGCATTTTAAAAGTGTGCACTCGTCTTCCTTTCCGAAACGGTATCTGTCTTGTAAATTCACTTACGAGGACGTCCCAGGAGGACTTGGTCGTATGCAGCATACCTGTGAACGTCAGGCCTTGTCTTCTGAATCTCTGCCTTTACTCCTTTCCTGTTTGCTTGTTTTTAGGTCAGTCTTATCCAGGTAGCTTTTCCATGCGGTTCAGTGAATACTGACAAATGAGAATAGCCATGCAGCAACCACTAGAATCCAGTATAAATCACAGTATAAACCTGGTCCGGTCCCTCCCTCCACCTCCACCCCAGCCACCGCGGCCGTCTCCCGTCGCTGGTTTTGCCGTCTCTAGAACGTGGCGTAAATCAGACCACAGCACAGCATCCTGTCGACAGGACGGGCGGGGTGTGCTTCCCTCTCTCAGTGTAACGCCTCCGGGTCCGTCCTCGCTGTTACGCACGTGAGACTAAGCGGTGGTCCACTGTATGAACGTACCAGTTGGGCCACTCATCAGCCAGTGGACAGTCAGGTTGTTTCTGGCGTTTGGCTAAGGTAAATCGAGCCACTATGAACATTTACCTACAGGTCTTCCCTACAGGTCTCTAAGGATACGTTTAACTTTATGAGAAACTGCCGCACTTTTCCAGAGAGGCTCCCCCATTCTGCATCTGCACCAGCGGGTTCGTCCGCGCCCTCTGAAGGACCCGTGTGGCAGTAGGCCTGTGGGACCTGCTGCCCGGGGGCCACAGCTGTCCGTACTATGGACCAACTTGGTGGCCTGCGCTGCAGACTGGCTTCAGTGTGCCTGGTTTCCATCTGCTCAGCTTCTCTGAACAAGTGCCTGTTCCAATCTCGCTTGGGTTGTCTCTGATTCTTGATTTCTGGGCATCCTGTCTGTGTTCTGGATAAAAATCATTCATCAGAAATACGTCCCCCAGTCTGTGGTCGGCTCCTTATTTCTTTTTTTTTTTTTTAAAGATTTTATTTATTTATTCGACAGAGGTAGAGACAGCCAGCGAGAGAGGGAACACAAGCAGGGGGGGTGGGAGAGGAAGAAGCAGGCTCCTAGCAGAAGAGCCTGATGTGGGGCTCGATCCCATAACGCCAGGATCACGCCCTGAGCCGAAGGCAGACGCTTAACCGCTGTGCCACCCAGGCGCCCCAGGCTCCTTATTTCTTGACAGTATCTTTAAGATCCAACCTTTCTGTGTTTTCAGCTTTTTTCTTTTATGGTTCATGATCTTTGTGTCACATCTAGAAACGTTTGCCTAACCCAAAGTCACAAAGACTCTTCCCTGTGTTTTCCTTTAGAAACATTAGAGTTTTAGCTGTTATGTTCAGGCCTACGACCCATTTTGACCACACGTTTGTACGTGGAGCGAGGTAAGGGTCAAGGTCTGTTTCCTTACACGCTGCTGTGTTCCCTTTTCATAGATGCTACTGCTACAGTCTGTGCCAAATAATTCTGGAGAGCAGGAATTCCAAGGCCCGTACAAGTCTACCTCAGATAGGTGGAATCCCTAATCTGGAACAGTACCTGGGGCAGGGCTGATGTTCTCTTATATGAAGTAAGAAGCTACAGACAAAAGGTGGTGGATTTAGGGTGAGCTTTGTCTGGTTTGCGTGGATTCGGCAAGTGCCCGTTGTTAGCTGATTGTTGCAATAGAAGTTAGGGACTGTGCAAATACTTCCACGTTATCATGAGCTTGGAATACGGTGTTCATTCATCCTGCCAGGGTCGTCAAAAAAACTGCTCACAAATGGTAATGGTTATCCCTAAGAACATTGGCCAATTCTAAGTTTTAGTGAAGGAATTGGTTTTTTGGATCCCAAAAATGTAGTCCTTCCCAGCTTCTGGGCCGTTTTACGCATTTTCTGGTGATCTGGGACTTGGGCTGGAATCCCCAGAGGGCCACTGAGAAGGGCAGCATCGGAAGGGCCGGGAAGGCCTGGAGCACACTGCCAACCGCCGAGGAAGGGAGGAGCTGCCCAGGGGACTAGAGAGGATATGGGGTGTCTGCGGGGGCCCGCTGCCCATAAAAGGCGAGACAGGAAGAGCAAACTTCAGAAAGAGAAGGGATTTCCTACTATTCACATGTTGGCCAGTAAGTCATGAAAGGCTTGTTCTACCAGGAAAATACTGTAATGTAAATTAAAAATCCTGATGTTCAGTGAAGCAGGTTTTATCCTTGGAAACGTTCCTCGGCCCGTCCCTGATGAAGGAAGCTCTTTTACCCTCCTCCCCACTGTGAACTGTAAAGCGAATAAGCTATGGATGGAAACAAACCCCCTTGGGGTTGTGTGAATGGGAGGCGACCCTTGGCCGGCCCCGGCGTATCATCCGTCCTCCTGCACGTCAGAGTCTGAAGTTCTAGAGCCATTCCGCGTGTGCCCATCGCTGAGGATATCCCACCTTTTCTCAGAAGTGAAAACTCCAAGTGCAGGAAAGCTTGGGAAGTTTCTCAGGACTTGAAGTGCATTGTGTCCACAGCCACAGTATTTAAGCAATGTGAATTCAAGTCTGGACTCATTCTCTCCGCCTTTGCAGACTTCAGCTCCCGAAGCTGACCCTGGACCCCACACCTACTCCCATAGTGGTTTCTAGAAGGGAGAGGAGAGGAGCAACCATCCATCCTCCCAGGGGTCAAAGTTGATTCTGGCCTGTTGCAGATAGCCCCAAGCATAAGACCAAGAAAATTTAATTAGAAATCGTCCTTAACAACATAAAGATTACATTCTCCTCTGCCTGATGCAGTAAGCTCAACCGCTCTTCTAAGATCCAACTTCATGCTTGAGATTTTTATTAAAAGACACCAATCCTATAAGAATGTCAGGAAGGGAAGGAAGGTGGTATCAGGCAGGGATTCTCACACTTTACTGCACAAAGTAACCTCCTGGGGGTCGTGTGCACGGGAGCTCAGGAGGGTCTGGGCCAAGCCTGAGACTCTGTGTTTCTCGTGGGCTCCTAGACCTAACTGTGTGACACTTGGCTCCTTGTGCCGGACCTTCCTGAGCCCCTATTGTCTCCTCTCAGGTGGGGGTGATGGCCAGTCATGCATTTGGCATGGGGGTAAAATGAGATAAGCTTTTTTTAAAGACCTTGACAGTGCTCCATCCCAGAAGATACATAATTAAATGGTGCTTCTCTCTGTCCTGTTTCCCAGCAAGTAACACATGGATATGAATCAGACTGTCTGGCAGGCCAGGGTCACGGCCCATGGTCTCTCCTTTCTACAGTGTCTGCTGGCTTTTAACAAATACTTTGTGGAAATGCTTTTATCAAGTAGATTGCAAGAATCTTAGGAGCTTTGCAGATTTGTGCAAAGTCATTCAAACTAGAGTCCTACTCTTTCTGGGGTAATTTTTGCTTTTAACATCGCTTCCAACAGAAGGAAGATATGGAAATAGGTCGTCTGACCATGACTTTTCCACTAATGATGAACGTTGATGGTCATTAGCAGAAAGGAAGATCCTTTTCATTCCCTGGTCATTCCAGCCTCTCTTTACAAACACACTAGGTGCCTGGCAGGCAGGATATCCTCGGGGAGCTCTCAGGCCTGATGACTGAAACATGCATAGCAAAGTCCCTGACCTTGACGTCAATGCCCGTTTAGCTGCAGCCGCACAGGCTGTGTGCTATGAGCGAGAGCGAGGGTCCATCCCCTGGGGACGAAGGTCTAATTCAGAGTCTCTCCAGACTCTTCCTGGCCCTTCCCCAGGGCGGAAGCTGGATGGAATTTGTGAAATGTTCCATCTGTGAGCAGCTCAAGATAATCTCTTCAGAATGATACCATCTTCACACCCACTATGGTGGCTATAATTTTAAAAAAATGGAAAATAACAAGTGCCAGCAAGGACGTGGAAAAATTTGGAACCCTCACACACGCTGCTGGGAATGCACATGGCTCAGCCACTGTGGAGAATAGCGTGGCGGGGCCTCAAAAAGTTAAACAGAATTGCCTAAAGATGCAGGAATTCCATGCCTCGGTTTATAACCCGAAGAGCTGAGAACAGGTACGCACAGAAATAACTTTGCATGTGTGTTGACTGAGGCTGTTCACAGCAGCCCTGAGGTGCAGACACCCTCAGTGTCCGTCAGCGGACAGACGGATGGCCAGACTGTGGTCACCCATCCACTGAATGTTGTTCAGCCGTGAACGTGAGTGCAGCACTGGGAGGGGCTCGCCCCTCCGAAGAACCTCAGAAAAGTTGTGTGGAGTATAAGAAGCCAGGCAGCAAAGGCCACACACCCCGCCTATGACTACGTGTACTTGAAGTACCCAGGGTGACAGAGCCCATCGACACCGAGGGCAGACGCCAGTGGGCGTGGGAACCCGAGGCTGGGGGAGGGGCAGTGGGGAGTGACTGCCCAGTGGGTATGGGGTTGCCTTTTGGGGTGATGGAAATGTGTTAGAACCAGATAGAGCTGGCGGTTGGAGAGCACTGTGAAGGTGCCGGGAGCCACTTTAAAACGGCTCATTTTATGGGAACTTCGCAGTGACAGCACGCTCCAGAAAAGGAAAGACTGGTGTTATTCCCAAAGCCAGACTTCCCATCCAAGAAACAAAGGCTGAAAAGAAGTTCACTGACAATGGCAGGAAAGTGAGTACATGATGTCGCTATCACTTTTCCCAGCAAAGGGAATCGAGGAAAAGGTTAACGAGTGCACAAGGAGAACGTGGGTGTTCGTCCCGAAGACGCAAGCATTCTGCTTTGCTTGATAGCAGATGCCCCCTCCTAGCTGCCTGCAAACAGTGGTCCCCCCAGACAGAGATGAAGTTGCAGACGGGAGCAGTGACGGCGCTAAGGAACACCGCGCTATCCCCCAAGGCTGCTCGTGTAAACACCGACAAGCTACAAGCCTCACTGCGATTAGGGGCATTTGAAGGCTTAGGGGGAGTGCGTCATCACAAGACGGTGATGTTCTAACAGCTGCAAACAAAACAGAACGGAGCACAACTGGGGGAAATCCATAGAAATCAGAATCAAAGTGTGTTTTGTCCCCAGACTTACAGCACATATAACGTGCGGAGGCCCTGAGCACTAGGCTAGCGTGACCCCGGGGTCTGCACGTGCAAGTCGGGCTGCCCACCTTCAGCACAGCCGTCCTCAGGAGGAGGGGACAAGCAAGGGGTGACGGCCCCCTTTACCACGTTCTTTGAAGACGTGAGATACCCTGGCTTCACCCCTGTGTACGATGCTTGTGCTCAGACCGAGGATTTGGTGGTTTCTGCCTTGGCTAGACCACCCGGAACATGTGGAGGGTAGAACAGGAGAACCCACCGACTCCAAAACTGACGTCGGTCCAGAGGGAGCCCTAAGGAGACTTCCCGAAACTCCCCTTTGTTGGAGGAGGCGGGGACCCCCAGCTTGGGGGTAGATCGCATTTATCAACTCCACCTTAATCTCCATGCCTATCTTCCACCCCAGAGAAGTTCCTCTCCGCTTCCCCCACGCCTGCGCCCCACACCCGAAAGGAGTGGGCAGTGTAGGAACGGTACCAAAACTCGGAGGTGCCAGCCCCACGCCCCTCGGCCAGGTGAGTAACAGGCCGTGGCGTGGACGGACCCACCATCCTCCAACAGAAACTCTGCTTCCACCCCTTGGCTGTTGCGGAAGGCGCTGCGCTGACCACGGGGGTACAAATAGCGGTTCGCGTCTCTGCCTTCAGCTCATTTGAGTATTAGCCCCGAAGTGGAACTGGGGGCCCACAGGGCACTTCTCCGTGTTGTTCTTAGAGAAACTGCCATGTGCTCCCCATTGGCTGCTGCCATCCGCGCTCCCACCCACAGGGCTCAGGGCTCCCATTTTCCTGCATCCTTTCCACTCAGCATCTTGTCTTTTTTTAATAATAGCCCTCCACGTCCAACGGCTATGGGCCGAGATCTTTATAGGCTTCACAAACCTGTATTTCTTCTGTGTGTGTGCAAGGGGTGCGTGTAGACAGGGGAGATGATCCAGCCACTTGTGATACAGGGCACAGCTCTATACCTGTCATGTGCATTATATCGAGATAGAGATAAAATCTTAGAAATTTGCTTGGAGTTTTCTTTTTAACTGAAAACACTTTTTTAAAAAAGCCAAGTAAGTTGATTCTTTCATCCCAACACAATACCAGCATTTCGCAATAGCATCACTTTAGTCCAGGATGACTTTTTCTCACATTTAACATGTTTTTTTCTTTTACAACTCTAGGACTTTTCCTAGCCAGAAATCACTCTGTTGCAACTGTGGCAGGAGATGGAAGTTGAAACAGAATGTTCTCGGAACGTTGTAGCTCTTTGAGAATGAAAAGCATGGTTTCAAAAGCAGCGTGATAGAAAATGCGCGTCTGTTGTGACTGATCATGACCGAACTCTGTTGTTTCTGCAGGGCCAGCCTGGGCCAGTGGGCCCCCAGGGGTACACCGGGCCCCCAGGCCTGCAGGGATTCCCAGGACTGCAAGGCCGCAAAGGTGACAAGGGCGAACGGGGGTCACCCGGGATCACAGGACCGAAAGGAGACGTGGTACGGTGACCGCTGGGACTCCCTTCACTTCTGCGATGGGCGGTGGGCGTCCCGGCCTTGGGTAAGTTTCCTGCCTTCTTTACAGGGAGCGAGAGGTGTGTCTGGATTCCCTGGTGCTGACGGAATTCCCGTAAGTGTTTTGCACGGTCGGGATTGTAAAACGCGGTACGCGTGCTAAGCAATAGCTTATGACTTACAGAAACGTCTCTGACTAGGCCTCTTGTTTTGTTTACCCCACGAGCCTGGCAGGGCTATACGTGCGTACTTTTGCCCCTGGAGTCCAGTCAAATATCAGACAGATTGTTTCCTTTGTAAACGTTCTTCTGGACTTGGCTTCAGCATCCAGGCTGCTTTGCCGAAGCCGGACATTGTTTTGTAATAAAGAGCTAGAGTGTTGCTCAGATATGCTCCGTAAGAGCCGGCCTCAACATTACGTTGCAACCTGCAGAGAGAGCAGCGCGGCCGCGAACACGGAGGTGATGAAGCCCTTTCGGACATTCGTGCAGCTTCCCAAAGTCTCTGAAGGCAAACCACACGTAAACGAGAAGAAGACAAGACAGGGTTCGTCCATGAGAAAATCTCCAAATGCAATAAAATGTGTTTTTCTAACCTAGTTTACTTTACTTCTAGTGGCATACAAAAATAAACAGAGCGCCTGACTCACGGCCTCTTCACAAGGACCCGCCAGGAGGTTTCCCAGGGTCCGCTTCCTGCAGAGCCCGGCTGTGCGGGGCGATGTGTTTATCACACACATGGGCGTCCGCTGCTGAAGCCTGACGACATCTGCTTCAGGAGCCGTGTGCACATGTCTGGGCCCTTACTCCACGCACCGTGTCCTGTGTCACCGTGTTAGCACACACACGCGTGCACACACACAGAATGCAGAGACGCATTCCCGGGGCTCTGCAAGCGGGGCTGCTGCCTGGGAGGAGAGCGAGGGAGGGCGAGTGTGGGAGCCGTCACAAAGAGGGCAAGCTCGTCTTTCAGAGCCTAAGCCACACATCCGGGAGAAGGAGGCTCCCGGAGCTGGAGAGAGGAAGCCACCCGCAGAGACGCAAGGCCTGGGTGGCGGTGACCCCGTGCGTCACCTGGACGGGGGGCTCCCACACACCGGTTCAACACACAGCTGCGACCAAGGAAGGAGGCCACTTTCCCATTAGTCAGAATCTTGAGAAATTGGCAGAGGTGAAGAATCCGTGATTTCCAGGGATAAACAAGGAGTATTTTCCTACCAACCTCCTCAAACCAATTCGCCCATTTTTAAACTTCTTCTCTGAGCTCTTTGGGCCACCCATCCGTTTCGTCTTCTGGAAGCTGAAATGTGAGTATAAATGGAGTGATCTCATGGAAAAATACTGTAACTCCTCTGAATCATATTTCAATTTGTTTTTCCACTTCTTAGACATTTAAGATGAGGAGCAAATAGTTTACAAGTTAGAGAGGAAGTACGGTCACGTGAAGGAGTGATCACTCCAGTGAGCATGGATCCAGGTGTCTGCAGAATCTCCAGGCTGCTCAAAACGGCCTCGCTCGCTGGCCACAGGGCTCCAGGACGGCACAAACGTGAACTGAAGGGCCACCGGCCGCTTCGAAGCCCCTCAGCAATGTGACGTGGAAGGACCGGGCTAATTTGAGCCGTTCAGAAGTCGTGCATAAAACGTGATACCCAGTTGGGATCTTAGAGGTGTGTCTAATTGGATGCTGAAGCGATATGAGCAGTCAGCTCAATAGAACAAACTGTTCTTTGAAGAACAATGTCAAACTACGTCAGATTGACGTGCCATCTCAAGTGACTTAGATCGATTCTAAGAGAGCAAGAAAAGCCAGCAGCAGACAGATAATTCAGGAGGAGCGTGAAGAACTCAGTTTAAGAAAAGCTTCATAGAATAACGCAGATCGTGAGCAGGGCATCTACTAAACTTGTTTTCTCCTGCCGAATTTGAAGGATCAGCTTTTGTGCCGCGTGACTTACGGGGTCTTTGGGTTGTCTCTTGTCCCCCAGACAGCTGCCTGGAAGTCTGTTGTCTCTCTTCTTATCTGATGGCGCTAGTTAAAGCAATGGCTTTGGATATCCAAAGCAAAAAGACGTACAACCAAAGAAAAATGCTACTTTTTTCATCTTGTTTCGTAATATCATCCAGGGTCCTGGCCGTCTGTGTAGGATTTGTTCATTTATCTTGAAATGTCCCAGATTTCTCAAAGTAAATCTAAAAGGCATCCAACATGGCCTCAAAAAATCACTGTGGAATATACGTTTGGTGTGTTGTCAACAAAATCAAAATGTTAAGGAAGCTAATAAAATGGCGTGTATCTGAACGTCTGTGGGGAGAAATAGCATGATACACTGTGGTCTGGTAGCACAAGCTGTGGGTTACTAGCCCAGCCCCTGGCTGTCTCGGGAACCGGACGAATACAGGTGGGACGCGCACAGACTCAGCCTGTCTCTAGTCATTCAGAAGACATTTGATCATGTTGCCTTCCCTCCCCCACCCTCAACATCGCAGAACATCTGACTTGCTTTCTGTCCGCGTTTAAAGTCAAGAAAGGAGTGTTCCCCCCAGGAAAGCAAATGAGAGGAAGTCAGTTGTTCTACAAAGACGTAGTCACGTGAAATCCCTTCCGGGGTGCGAGATCTCTTCCCCGTGTGGGATGTGGGTCCGTCAGACTCACCCTCTGCAGTTCAGTTGGGCACAAAAGATAAAGGCACCCTGTTGTCCTTGCAGGACCTAGCTGCTTCTAGAATGTTTTCTGGAATTCTTAAGTCTACCGTGACCTGTCCCTGCGAAGACAGACCTCCCAGTAGACCAACGACAATTCACTTCTTCACCAGAGCCCTTGGGAAACAGAACTTTGTCTGGAAGGCCTTTCTCTTGCTTAGAACTCTGCCCATGTGCCTCTGCTTACTTAATCTTCCATTCCTTCATCTGCTCGTTCTGGGTCATCTCTGCCCGTGGATTCATGCAGGATGGGAAGATACGGTGCTGTTTTATCACAGTGCTTGTGAGAACCACAGTGTGTGTGCTGGAAAGCTCACTTACTTTTCTCGTCCCAGGGACACCCCGGGCAAGGTGGGCCCAGAGGACCACCCGGCTACGATGGCTGCAACGGGACCAGAGGAGACGTGGGCCGGCAGGGACCCGACGGCCCTGCGGGGTTCCTTGGCCCTCCCGTGAGTACCCGCACAGCGCATGCCGTCCAGCGGTTAGCTCCAGAAACTAGCTGGCTGGCATTTGTCAGCAGAGGCCTGGAGGATGTCGTGTGCCTCTCGCAGGCCCATCCGAAGGCCCTTTCAGAAAGTGTCACAAAGAGACTTTCTAAGGAGGGCGGATTGTCTCCTGTGGACCCCAAGGCCGGGGAGAGAAGGCGTGCTCCTCCTGCCTCTCGCGCCCCCAGGGGGGTCACATCCCCGGGAGGGTCGCTCCCCTGCCCTCAGCGGGTGGTCAGGAGGAAGGAGATGTTCCTGCAGACATCTCAGAGTGGTTTTCCTGGGTCCAAAGAACTTCGTTTTCCTTATTCATTCTGTAAACAAGATAGAAAATGGTTGGCTTGGTTGCTGTTGTGCGATCTTTCCAGTGTCACCGTACTCTCCCCCAGGCCACATGTCAAGGAACAGTGAATTACAGTAATAGCAAAACTCAAATAAAAAGGCTTAAAGCTTGACAGATGCCCCATGAGTCACCATCTCATTAGATTCTAAAATCCTCTGTGACATGAGAAGCATTCTCCAGCCCTGACAGGTAGAAGTGAGCTCTTTTTAATGGAAGACGTTCCCATATTCATTTATTTTGTTGACTGTTTTCAGGTCTTTGCAAAAGATCTTGAAATGGTTTTCAGGACTGTCCTGCTACCCTCATACCATCAAAGTATTGCAAAGTCAGGGTTATACCAACATCTGGTTTGGTAAAATTTTTTATTTAGGAAACATTTTTAAAGTTGGGGAAGAGCAGCCATGCGTCCTGCCTGTGTTTCCTACAAAGCTAGTGGACTCCTCACCCCCACCTTTCAGGTTCCTCCCTGGGCTGTGTCTTTTTTGTGGTTCAACTTCTCAACGAAGACCATCACCTTCTAGTCTGCCCTAATATCGTAAAACTTTTATTATCAATAAATATATCCATTACTTTAAAATACTGGTTTTTTTAAGATTTTATTTATTTTTTTAAGAGAGTGAGCAAGAGAGAGAGCACAAACAGAGGCAGAGGGAGAAGCAGACTTGCCGCTGAGCAGGGAGCCCGACACGGGGCTCAATCCCAGGAGCCTGGGATCATAACCTGGGCCAAAGGCAGACGCTCAACCGAGCCACCCAGGCACCCCTAAAATACTGATTTTATGTGCAAGGCATTAAAAGACATTTAAACACACACATATGTGCATACACACCAGGTGTATTTGTCACGATTCTTTTTTACAGAATGACCCAGTATCTCTCCCGAAAATGGTGCCTCCATGCATACGTGTCCATATTTTTAGTACCCTAATGCCAAAGAAAAGACAAAAACATGATTACACAGGAAAATAACGTGTTGATATCCTAAAAGATTAGTTTACTGAGCATTTCTTTGGGTTTTTGAAAACACGTAAGTCCTATAAAGTATTTCCATTTTAACTTTGAAGGAAGATACTGCTGGGTAAATATAAAAGTGAGAGTCTCACCTTCGTGGCTAATCGTAGTGACCGGTGTTCAGAATAAGCTAAATAAGGAATAGGCATTGCCATAAAGGTCGATATTGAATCACCCAGATGACTACGGCTGCCCTGAAGGGTTAATGGGTCTTCCTGCGTTTTCTGTCTCCCATGTGTGTGCTACCATAGGGGCCCCAAGGACCCAAAGGACAGAAAGGCGAGCCATATGCGCTATCCAGTGAGGACCGCGACAGATACAGGGTATGTTCGCTAGATACGGGGCTCGAGACTAAGCGATCGGTGTAAACTCCTGATTAGTAACTGTGCTTTCCAAGTATGGCTGAGTTGTGAGGATGCAAGAATGGGGAGCACGTGGGGTGGTAGAACCACCCAAAATCATTGCTATCCCATCCGGGTGACGTTCAACCGTGGGTACACACTGTTCCCATATTCACAATGCCCCAGATAGGAGGTAACATAACCAAGCCCCTGGTTATGATAAAATGTAACTAGATCTAAAAATTTAGTTAAAAACCAGAACTCATACCATTGTGTCTTCTCAACTAGGGTGAACCCGGAGAGCCTGGATTGGTTGGTTTCCCGGTAAGTTCTGTTTTTATTAGCGAATGTTCCAAGCAGAACTTTAAGAACTCAGGACTCCAAATACCAGTCTACCTTTCTTAACAGCCTACTCTTGCTGCCTGTCCTTAGGGCACCCCCGGCCGCCCTGGGCCTGTAGGACAGATGGGTCCGGTTGGAGCTCCGGGAAGACCAGTAAGTACTCGCGTGGACACTCTCAGGGCGTCCTCTAGTGACCCAGCTGGTGCGACGGAAGCGTCACGATACAGCAGGGATGCTTGTGGTCACTCTAGAGAGCGTCCAGACAACACAGGTCATCCTTTGCATACATTTTGCTACTATTAAGGATGAAGAATGAGGACATGAAATTTGTGGGTACCAGATCACCACGAACCACGTCAAATTCTGACGTGGCATTGGCTGGGCGCCCCTCCTGTCCCACAGAAGCTCTCTCAGCCCCACACCCAGCCCGCTGACCAGGGCCCTGTCATCCCTGGGCAAAGCAGATCAAAGTCAAGTATGTGAATAAGGAGGTACTGGGCTCTGCCTGGGCGTGGCCATCATCGCGAGCGAGGTATTAGACATCAGTTAACAAAAAGGCCCTAGTGGCCCACCGGAGTGCCAGTCTGCAGGTGATCCCTACCCTTGCAACTTGAATGACAGAGTGAGTTCAGTGCAACAGGACAAATGCCTGGTTGAATGAGGGCTTGCTGCAGGGAAGAAAAGAACCAGAAAGGAGAGGCATGTCCCCCCCTGCCCAAGGACCCGGAGCTAAACCGCCACCAGAGGGCCCCTGACTCTCATTCCCCAGAAGTTTAGCAGTGAGACGAACGGACCTCGAACAACATTAGGAGAGATTTGGCTCCAGGTGGAAAGAGACCTTGTCGCAGAAAGCCAGTGAGATGCGCGTTCTGTGATCACGGGTTCTTTGCTCTCCTGCCGCACGAAGTTGCCGGCTTGCTCCCAGTGCACACCAGCAGGGAGGGGGGCATTCTTTAAATACACCGTTCAGGGAACCCGAAACAGCGGACGGTCCTCTCTGTGTCCTGGGCTGTTGGCACATCTGCAGGTCCTCCTCCAGGCCGTTGAATCGTCCACACTGCTTTGTGCTGAAACACGAACTGCTCCTCTCATGCACCTTTAAAGCCTCATCCTCGGGGTCGAGTTGACAGAGTGCTTTGCAGAAAGGCAGCGATGTTCGCAGCTGGACTTTCAACCCTGCAGTTTGGGCCTGTAGACTAATCCTGTTCACGAACATTTGCTGACCCACCAGCAAAACGTGCTAGACGGTGTCCTGTGGGGAACCCCAGAAGAGAAGCAGTCTCTGCAGTGACAGGGCCTGGGACCTTGCAAGGGGTCCGAGCAAGCAGGAGTAGGACACGGGTGAAGTCACAGGTCTGAACTCAGGGAAGCAAAGCCAGAACAGCTGTCCATGGCCAGCCGGCAAGTTCTGAGGGCCAGGCCTGACCCGGTCCTCCGCCTCCAGCCTCTTTGCTCCCCGCCCAGACAGATGTACCAGAAACCTCTATACATACTACACAGGCTTCTAAACATACAGCGGACAGCTTTCCCAGGGCTTTCTAGCAGATGTTATCTGGGTCCTGGGATAAAGAAAACAGTTTACACATTTCTTTGTATTTGTGCAGGGCCCGCCTGGACCCCCTGGACCGAAAGGACAGCCAGTAAGTTGGTTATGGGGGTGGGGGCGGGGTGCTTACATTCTCGTGCGTACCTTTCTTGGCCACAGAACTACCTGGTGGACGACAGGCTATCTATTTCGTGATGAGAATGATTGTGTAGGTTTTTAGGACTTAGTGTTATAAATGCAAAGTTGAATCCACAGGTCCCCCTGGAGTGCCTGACACATCACATAAGCGGATACAGCGAATGACTTGTTGTCTGCCAATCACACAACACCTGCTGTTGTGTGAAAATCGCACTGACGGACGTTTGATTGGAAATGCGGATGCAGGCACGGCTCGTGCTCATGTGAATGCACAAGGGACGAAATGTGACTAGATCCGTGTGGAGGAGCCAGTGGCATCCTTCTCACCCAGACGTGACCGGGCTGTTTGTGCCCGAGGGTGACATCGGCCTCCAGGGGACACAGTTGGGGATTTTCAAGTCCAGCTTGAGCCCAGAGCAGTGCTGTTCTCATCAAAGAAAGGCTATTAAGTTGGACGGAGCACAGGAAAGTAGGCGGTTGTCAGAGCCTGCAGATAGAACTAGGGTTCAGTGTCACCGGTGAGCTGGGTAGCTGTCCGAGACCAACAGCAGGAGGTTGGCAAAGGGGGTCTGTGATCAAGATCTGACACGTGTCGGAAGTGCTGGGCCGCGTTACCAACGTTGAAAGACCGTCCGTGGCCCACGCGAGGCTGAGGACATCCCCCAGCCCGCACATTCCCACGTCTGCTCCATAGAAACCTCATCTCTGTGACCTCCGGGGGACCTCGGCTGCCACCACCCCCGGGGCCCCCGGGCCCCCCCAACTCCCATCACCTCTCACATGGCTTCCGGCTGGGGCTGGAGCTCGTTAAGGCTGCTGCCCCCACCGCTGGGCTCCCCACTGTCTTGCAGCCACGAGCAGGGTGGGAACGGCCCAGAGCCAAGAGAAACGGATGTAGGACGGGGCGGCTGAGCCCCAAGGTTGCCTCAGATCCCCACTTGGCTGCAGCACAAACAGCCCTCACCCTCCACCAGGTCACTTCCTGGGGACTTGGACAGCCAGCTCATGGGGCAGAGGGACGGCAGGGGCCCCGGCAGATCGCATTCTCATCTAGCCTGGCTGCGTTTCTGTGCTTTGATTTCAGCTCCCGGCCAGGTGGGAAAGGAGCAAAACAGCAAAAATTAATTAAAGGCTTTGTTTTTATTTTTGGAGAATATCTGGGCATGGGAGGGAGCAGACGGGATACTGCCGAGAGGAAGACCAGATAGGGCCCCACGTGATCCTCTGTTGCCGTGGGAATGTGGAGACCCTGGGGAGGAAGCAGTGTTGTTTGCAGGCTGAAGAGAGGAGCGTTATTTCTATAATACGTGTGTGCAGGTCAGCTTCTTGTCGGGCTTAGCCTGGGCTTCGGGGTCAAGTCGGTCCTCCAACACGTGCCCGCCCCCTCGTGAATCTACTAAATCCTTGCTAAGTCGGGGCCCAACCCAGAGAATCACCATCCCCTAAATTCATTAAAAGGGTCAAAGTGTTTGTGAAATTTGAATTATCTTACCAAAAGGAGAAAAGGTGGAGGCAGAAGGGACACTGAGTCACAGTCCTCAGATACAGGATCCAGGAGGACAGTGAGCCTGAGGACTCGCTCTGAGACCCTCATCTGTGCAGATGACAGGTGTACGAACGAGTCCATGAGACCCAGGAGCAGGTCTGAGCTCCGCCACGCGCCTGCGGTGAGGACACACTCTCCCACCGCCCGCAGCGTCCACATTCATCATCGGGGGCGGGGGGGGGGTGGCGCTCGACAGTCTCAGGGCACTAGCTCATACAGCAAGTGCAGAATTAATGACTCAGCCAGCGTCCTGATCAGGACAGTTGAACAACAAACTCTAACACATCCCCAAGGGCTGGCAGAATAACCGCTGTCAGTCCAGTGTTTTCGAGGTTTTGCTTAGAGTATAAACTGCGGGTTCCTTGATAACACATCACGTTTCTGCTACCCTTCGTTTTCATCACTCAGACCTAATCCCAGCAAATGTGCGGAAGGCGCTGGAGGTGCCCCTTGCTGCTCCCCCCACGTGACCCCAGCCTGCTCCCGTTCACATACAGTGACCCCGGACTCGGACTTTTTTTATGTGGTTTACAGGTGGAACTCGCAAAAGAAAAGAGATTCGTTTTCTTTTGTGTCAAATAGCTTTGGGGAGGGGACTCCAGAATATCTGCAAGGATGATTGTTCAGTATGCCGCAAATAGATCTTATATTTCTTTTTCTTAAAAAAAAAAAAAGTATTTCACAGTGATTAATGACTCTCAAAAACTTAGAAAACTCATCTCTTTTCAGGGCAACAGAGGACTTGGCTTTTATGGAGAAAAGGGTGAAAAGGTAAGAAAACGCAATAGATAAAAAGTAGAGGCCTGCTTAGCAATTAGGAAATAAATCATTTTAATGACTGGTTGTCCTGGCCATTTGCACGGGAAATAATCACTGTGAAGTGCCAGGCGGTGGAAAAGGCTCCAATGACAGTGATGGGTCGCTAAGACCGTGAAAGCCACCAGCGTGGGTCAGCCCCGGCCAGACCTCTGACGCAGACACAACCTTGGCCGTCCGCAGCACCCACAAAGTAAAGGCATTGCCCCGAGGTGTCCCGACGTGGGGAACCCCGAGCTGATTGAGCAGACCGAGCCGGGAACCAGAGGCCAACATGGAGCCGGCTCAGGGAGCAGGCGGCCCACCCCGGCCGGGCTCACAGGCGAGCGGGAAGACCGCGGGGTCTATAATCCCCTGAGCCGCCAACCCGGCCTTCGAGGGCATCACTCGAGGCCATGTGTGTGAAAAGCTCAGCAGGCCAAGCCTCCCCAACACGTACCCATCGCATTCACAAAAGCTCCTGCCCCCCGTGCATGCGTGCGTTCGGTGCCCGCATGGTCTGCAGATTTTCAGCCTGTGTCCCACTGTGCTTTCCGATGGGACGGCGCACTAAGTGGGATCCGGTACCACCCAGGTCTGAAGAGAAAGGCTGTGTCCTTGTGTTAATACCCTAGAAAAGATTGTGAAAGCAAAACATTGAACGATCTGAACACATAAAGATGTAAATGCCTGTGCAATGAAATATGTCAACATAGTAAATAACACAAAAAGAAGAAAATCTGGAAGAAATCACGGAATGGAAGGGAGAGTAGGCACGTCAGGCAGAACAGAAATGAAGTGAGCGTCTATAATCTCCAAAGAGTTGATTCAAATATTAATAAGAAAATATCGAGCTCCTGACAGGTGAGAGGGCGGTGAGCAAGCGGTCCCAGACATTCTTTCAGAGGTAATATTAGCGGACTCTGAGAATACATGCATGGTCCCCCTTTCTGCAGCCGATACCTCCTGTCACTTCTGTTCATACTGTGTGACATCCGGGCTCACATTCGTATCATGTCCTTTACGTGGGGAAATTCCAAAGGAAAGACAGCAAGTTTCCTTTTGTGACGATGAGTTCCTGGA
Organism: Ailuropoda melanoleuca; assembly: GCF_002007445.2. Classification (NCBI taxonomy): domain Eukaryota; kingdom Metazoa; phylum Chordata; class Mammalia; order Carnivora; family Ursidae; genus Ailuropoda; species Ailuropoda melanoleuca. Next base: position 138,770,995 of record NC_048224.1, read on the forward strand.
AGGTGAACTCTGCGTATCGTGCAGAGACCTTGTCTAAATGTTGCAGGTTCGTAGACGCCGTCTGGGCATCACATGAAAAGGGCTTCCTACTAACGATAAAAAGGCCAACTAAACTGAAGATCCTACTTTCTTTAACATAAAACACCCTGAACTGGTGAAACAGTGGTGGAAGTGGGGCGTCTTTCATTCCTTACCCCTTGGCCCCAGGCGCGGAAAGCCTTAGAGTAATGTGTTCATGTGAAGACATTAAGCCCCTGTATAGAGATTCAACACAAGGAGAGAACTCCGCAGAAGCAAAGGCAGCCCAAACTTGTGAACAACCTGAACAGCTTTTATGAATAAATTACAAATGATTATGAATGCAAGGGGGACACAAATAATTTTGCATTGTGATCATTTTATTTTATACTATGATTATAACATTACAGAGTTGATGTGCTTGTGGTTAGTAATACACAAAATAGAAACAGCAGTTTGTGGTGGTGCTTTTATTCACAGTCGATAGTGTCTTTCCAGTTTAAGGATTGCTGCTTTTGCTAACCCACCCACAGGGTGACGTGGGAGTGCCAGGACCCAATGGGATCCCATCAGACACCCACCATGCCATCATCGGACCCACGAAGGAAATGTTCCACCCAGAGCATTATAAGGTAAAGAGGCTTCAGCAAAATTGACTGTATTCCCAGTAGAACTATAATGAGAAGGAAAAAAGGAACTTTCTTTGGTTTTTTTAAAACAATCACAAAGCCAGGGAGTCCTCACCATCCAGCTGGTGCCTCATGCATGAAAACACTGCCCACAATCACACGGGTGCCCGGTCCCTCATCTTCAAAAGCTGTGACAAATTTGAGACAATACGAGATTTCATGAAACCATCTCAAATCTGTCCTAAGTACGCAGCTCTCCTGTGCAGGCGCGGGCTCATGGTCAGAGCATAGTTCAAAGCCAGGATGTGGAACTCTCTGGGCAAAGTCTTGTATTTGGTGCAATGAACCTGCTTTTACTCTTTGCTGACATGGGGCATCATTGTGGGTGTTTTTGCATCAGTTTTCTGATTTTTATAAATTCATTAATATTTTGTCTGATTAAAAGTGTAGTCTTGGGGTCTACATAAGCATTAACAACCCATTTACCACTCACTCACTCAGACAGGCCACTGAACGACCCCGAGAGTTCGAGCTCCCTTGTGCCCAGTGCGGATGGTAACTCTGGACCGCGTGTTGCTGCTGAGTGCAGACTGCAGTGAAACCCCCAGATTAGGGCGGGCACAGGCAGTGCCTGGGGACCCCAAACATAGAACCTAATTCCCGCTCTCAAGAATCTGTCCAGATGGGGATTGGGTGCACGGCCGTGGGTGGGAGAAGGCCGGCCTCAGAGGAAATCAGTTGGGCGTCTGTGCCTGACTTAAGAACCACCTGACCATGGATAGAAGTGGCTCGGGCAGTAGCCCGTGGGAGGCAGAATGCAGGGAAAGTGTGTCAGGAGCAGGCGGTCATGAGCCAGCTGAGTTTAGAGCAGGACACTGCTGGACAACCAGGCAGGAGGGGGTCCCCATCCAGTCATCGGTGGGATCCAGGCGGGATTCTGGCTCCTGGGGGTGCCCCGACCCTCAGCCAGGTAGGGCCTCTGTCCAGTGTCAGGACAGGAGCCAAGGATGTGGTGAGGCCAGAGCAGGCTCAGTCCATGCTGAGGTGCTCAAGCTTGCACCCCAGATTTCCTTCGTCTTCTGCAAGCAGGACAGGCTGGGGCCGGGGTCCGGCCAGCCTGCAGGAGGCTGCTGCAGGGGGACAGGGATCCAGGACGCCGTCCCGGCAGAGATGGGGAAAGGAGCCCAGCTGGTCACTACATTTCTTTCACCATCTTAGACCAAGAGGGATGGGAAAAATAGATCATATAAAATTGATACTGCTTTCCAAATAAAGTCTCTCTTTTTCGGGATTTTAGTACGTTCCAAATGTGTCTTTTTCTCAGAGGACTCTCCTAAGAATATCTCACTCAAACGAATGTTATGGTCAGGGGCTTGTCCCCGGGCGTGTGCTCTGGGCAGCGCGTCCTGTCTGCCTGCAGCTGGGGGTGATGAGGACCGACAGCACGCCGAGAAGACGGGCAGCCTCGCAGTCGTATGACACATAACATGTGGTTTAACGGCTGATGTGAAAATGCAGAAGAAATCGCACCCCTTTTCTCTTGAAGTCTGAAGCTGCAAAGTGGAGGACTTGCTTATTCTGATGCATTTGTAATTATTGTTTACAGGTCCACTAAACACTTTTCTGCGACCTCAAACCCTGATCACCGTTTCTATTCTTGAATTAATGGCCTGTCTTACATTTCATTGTCTTCACAGGGTGAAAAGGGGAGTGAAGGGGAGCCAGGAATAAAAGTAAGTTGAGCAGTTGCTTCTCCCTAGGGGGGCCCCCAGTTCCCGTGTCCCCATGCGGTGATTAGCGTGCGGGCTCTAGCGGCATCCACCTGCTTCTGCAAGCGGGTTCGCTTTGCCGCTTCTCTTCAGAAAACGGTTTTAGACTGTCTTCCCTTTTGCATCACAAACGACAGCTCATTGACATTTCCTGGGGCTCGTGGGCTGAACCTCCGTGCGTTCGGAGAGCAGGTGTGGGGCTTGAGGCCCCAGCAGGTTTGGCGATGGCTTCGGTTCTGGGTCCAGCTCACCGTTGCTCGGCCGTTCGTCCTTGCCACACCTGCCCCATAGTCCCAGCCCTCCCAACATCACCAGCTACGTGACAATGCCTGTGGTGTCCAGGATTGCCGATAATCCAGGCCGCCTGGCCAACTTTCTGTGACCCGATGTAGTGCTGGGGTGGACCGGGGACCCCAGTAGGCAGGCTGGCTAGTCGGGGGGCTGGAACCCCCGAGCAGGGGAGGTGTGACAGGCCGGCCACCTGACGTCTCTGTTCTCTCCTAGGGCATCTCCTTGAGGGGAGAAGAAGGAGTCATGGGTTTTTCGGGTCCACGGGTAAGCCCTGCTTTCCATAACTGCGGTCTGTGTCGGTTTGTGTTTTAAGCAAATGCATTCTTCAGAGCAGTTTTAGGTTGCCTGTGAGGTTGAGGTCAAGGTGCAGAGATGTCCCATATGCCCTCCCTCCGCCCACCTCACGCGGCCTCCCCCACTGCCAGCGTCCCAACCAGAGTGGCCCCCAGGGACTGGTGTTTGACACTGTGCCCCCCACTGGAGGAGGGCGGGAGCAGGACAGACATTGCTGCTTCTGTTAGTGAGGCTCACCTAACCTGTGGGGACAACCGTGCAGACTGTCTCTGACACAAGAACGCAACGCTTGTTTCCCTGAGGGTCCAAAGGAAGTGTCCCTAGCAGGATGGGGGGGCGGTCAGGGGAGTGTCTGCCCCAGGGAGATTCAGCACCTCTGGCTCCCACGCCCGAGAGCAGACCTCCTTCTTCAGAGCGTGGCCTGAGATGACACCTGCCACTTTGACCCCCCCTCCACAGGCCAGAGCTCGGTCACCTGCCGAACTAAGCGACAAGTGAGCTGGGAAGCGTGGCCAGAGCCATGGCCAGAGCAGAGAAGGTGGCCTGGTGGTGACTCTCTGGTAGCAACTACCCCTAAAAAGACACGTGTTAGAGTCTTCGAAAATAGGAAGAGACTCCTGAAACTGGTGGAGAGCAGGCCTTGCTCTGTCTCTCCCTGTTGAGGCACAGCGTCCTTACCCATTTCTCCGTATTTCCTCAAGGGGTGGACATGATGCATTCCTGAAAGTGTCACTAAAATGATCCACCTCCTTAAGGAAATAAAAAGAATCTTCGGATGGCTTTGCTATTTCATAGTGAAGCATTTCACACCAGCCCACGGCAGGTGCCATCACTGCGCCTCCTGGAAAACATCGCTGCATATTCTGAGCCGCTGTTTCTATTTTCTGTTCCACCCAGGGTGCTGCTGGCTTTGATGGTGAAAAAGGTTCACCGGGACAGAAAGTAAGTGGATGCATGGAACGCCACCTGCTCGGGGCTGACACACCTTACAGGGGTCAACTATGAAGACTGCTCTCCTGGGACAAGAAATTGTCCTGCAGAAAAACACATTTAAAGCCCTGAGTTTACAGCGGCATAAAGCATCCTTCCTCCCAGATCACTGGCGATGCCCGAGGCAGCCCACCCACCTGTTTACTCCCCTTTGCAAAGCAGTGCATTGGTTTGTCTGGCGCTCTCCTTGGTGTCATTGTGCACCACTCAGGAAAGTCGCCGATGTGGTGGCCAAGTGTCTACCTGCATTTTTCATGGTTGATCTCACACATTTTGACACTATCTTCAATGATGACCCAATTAGTTAGTTTTATTCCGTGTTCTGTGGACAGATTTTTGGCAGTTTTTTAAAAGGAATTAATAAGTGAGAAATGTGTAATGAATCTGGGTCAGCTTAGAATTGTCTGAGCTCCTGGTCATAGGCGAGGGTACGTGTAGAAACAGTGCTCTTAACGGGTGACGTCGCTGGGTTCCCTACTTACTGTTTCTGGTGATTCAATCATAGGATACATAGCCGGCCTCCTTCCCATTGTGGACGCCAGCGCCCTCCCCAGCCACAGGTGTCCCCGCTCTGTGGGCATCGTTTAGGATGCCCGCGAGCCCCCGGAGGACATGCATCTGTCCCCGCGTATGATTGCACGGGGAAGAGCACACCTCTAGCACCCTGCCCTCTGGTTTTTCGGCCCCGTGCCTCGCAGATGACCACAGGTGAGCACGGACACGTCCGTGTGGCCCTGTGCAGCTTGTGAAGCAGCAAGACGAGGATGCAGCCTGTGTGCTCACGACCCCTCACCAGGCCTCCAGCTGCTTGCCATGGGGCAGCCATCACAGAGTCCACGTTAGGGTGCATGCCTCTCGGGGTCCACGGGCTCACATACCCATCAGTCAGCCCTAGTAGGTGTCTAGAAATAGACTTTTTTAAAAATCAGTTTGGCCTCTGACTCAGGACTCTGTTGAATCCTGCTCATGGCTCCATCGCGGGATGGTGGTAGGACATCAGGAGAACCAGAAGGATGTGGGGCTCATCAGTGTCCCACAGGGGGCTCCCCCTTGTCTGTCCAGAGACTGCAGATGGCCTTGGCCTCCCAGCTCGGTTTCCGAACTCACTGGCTCTAGGCACGGGCCCTGCGAGCCCTCCACACGGGCTCTGACCACTTGCAATGGGACCAGCCTTGACTCCTTCCTGCAGCCTTGGCTGATGTGACTCTTCCCGTCCCCGTCCTTTTATTCCAAACTCAGGCCAGGGGGCTGACATCAGGGTTTCCCTAATGACATTGACCTTCTCACGACATTAGTAACTGGTGGGGGTGTATGCTCCCCAAAGACAGCGTACCTGGAGGACAGCTGTCCAGGCTGTACCCCAACCAAGGGCCAGAAGGCCAAATTCCAGTTAAGGATTTCAGTAATCAAGTGAGGGGACAGAGGACTAAGCAGACGTGACATCTACAAGTAATCCATTCCACCCACAAACATAACTGAAGTGCTGCTGTTAATAGTGAAATGACAATTATGATTTTTTTCTACACCCAACACTAACGAGTTATAGGCTTTTAAAAAGTGGTTGGACACAGCTGCCCCCGGAACGCGTTGTTTACGTGAGACAAGATGCTCGGCAGACACCACCTGGGGCCTCTGAGTGCTGTGTCCAGATGTTAGGATGAAGGCCCACAGCCTCCAGGGGAAGACAGGGACACTTCTGGCCAAGCGGGACGTCTCTGTGGGGAGACAGTTTACTCGACTACACAAATAGGAAATGCCAGGGACACACACGAATGGCGGAGTCACCTGCTTGTTCAACCGCACTGCATCTCAGACGTGACCGCTGGGCATCCTCCTACTGGACAAGTTGCCATTATTCCTCACTGTCCAGTTACTAATCTAATCCCCAGATAATTCCTCCTTGACCACGCACCCCTTGCTTCCCCTGACCCTGTTGTCGTGTTTGCACCTAGAAACACAAAGAGAACCTGTTAGATGGTGGTTCTCTCAGTGTGCCAGATGACTGGGCCTCCAGCTGCCAGGGGTCTCAGATGAACCACGAGTGCGAATTTTCCCCTTTACTCTGCTGAGTTATACCTAATACTCAGCCCACCCCCAGTACCCAGTAACTCCCCTGCTGCTGAGAACTCACAGGAAAACTTCTAGATCATTGTGTTGGCTTTGAGGATTCCAGCTGCCAGTCGTCTGGGCGAGAAAAATCCTGAGCACCCTTAATTGTGCCCTTTCTCCTGTTGGTTTTCTGGAACAGCCGGTTCATTCCAAACCGCTCAGGCTTGGTTCAGAAGTGTTGGTGCTGTTTTGGGGTATTCAACACAGGTGGTGGTCACGTGGTCTGGGGGTGCTGTCCGGTGATGACGTCACACCCCGCAGGTGATGCTCGGGCGCACAGGGCGACAGGCACATTTGGAGCGATTGCTGTGCTGGGCGCACATGCAGCTCAGACCGAACGCCTCATTGCCGGCCCCTGTCCCTGGCAAGCTCTCGCAGGATTTCTTGCCTATCTCGAGAGATGGCCTCCAACTAGATCCATTTAGCACCAGAGAAATTTGCCTTCACTTCTGAATCTTCAGCTCCACCTAGTGTGAAAGGAAATCTGTCCACATCAAAGGCCCACCGTGAAAACCCACATTACCGCCATCCGTGTTCATTCTAGACAGCAGGACTTTCCACATTCACATTATCCTGTAACATAATCAGAATCTGGGGCCTCACCGTACATGGTCTTTAGCAAGAGTGAACGAGTTTCTAGATTTTTTAAAAAGCTTTACATGTATCTCCAGCTATGACGCGACTCAGAGGAGGGTAAGCATTCTCTTTCGATAAATACTCAAGGGAATTAGAAAGCAGCACTTTGCACTTCTTAAATGAAGAGAAAAATTCTAAATTAAGAAGCATCAATGCAGGGGCGCCTGGGTGGCACAGCGGTTAAGCGTCTGCCTTTGGCTCAGGGCGTGATCCCGGCGTTATGGGATCGAGCCCCACGTCAGGCTCCTCCGCTTTGAGCCTGCTTCTTCCTCTCCCACCTCCTCGTGCTTGTGTTCCCTCTCTCGCTGGCTGTCTCTATCTCTGTCGAATAAAAAATAAAATCTTTAAAAAAAAAAAAAAAGCATCAATGCTTCTGTTTGGCGTTAACTAAAAGTTTCCAAAGCACATCTTGGGGGAAGGTTTTAATAGATGGTCATTTGTGACCTCACTGACGTGGGCCTCCAGGCCTCCTGAAAGATGTAGCAGGACGGACACAGTACCCCTGGTGCACAGTTCCCGCTCAGAAGGTGAACCTGCGCCCAGGGAACCCGTAGCTCTCACGGCTCCTCGAGGGGAAGTGCGCGGGGCAGAGGAGCGCCGCACGGCGCCACGAGGAAGAGGCGGCCGCTCCCACCGTGGGGCCCGGGCAGCACCAACAGCCCAGTGTCTCCAGCAGCAACGATGGAAACGTTACTGAGAAAGAGAGGAGGAGGCAGCTATGATGAATTATGACACTTAGAGACTATCCACCAAATGTCATGTCTGGACTTTGTTTGGATCCTGATTTGAACAAAGCAACTTCAAAAAAAAAATTTTTTTTTGAGACCAGAATCAGGGGAAATTGGGCACAGAGTGTGTAGTAGGCAATTTTAATGAATGGTGAGCATTATTAGACATAATAATGGTATTTTGGTCACTTCTTAGATCCTGTTAGAGGTACGAATAAGCATTGAGCATCTTTCTTGCAGGGGATCAAAGGACTGGATGGTTATGAAGGCCCCCACGGACCCCCAGGACCCAAGGTGAGCTCAGTGTTCCTTTGGCGTGCGGATCACCTGCTGATCGCCCTGTTGGCAGAGGCATCCTGTGTGATCTAAGCAAGCACACAACACCCAGGCCTGGGCAGCTGCAACGGACACGGATCTATTAGTCCCGTGTGTCTGGGCCACACAGGGGCATATGGAAGTCACGGCCTGGGGCGGAGCGAACCAGAGGGGTTCTGGGAGCAGGCTTCGTAGTAACAAGAGGGTAGGGTACTCCCTCTTCCCAGGGGAGAATATGATTAACTTGTATGAGTAATTCCATGGGCTGGCAGGGAGGTGATACCCTGTCAGCTGAGAACCAGGTGGGGTGCAGCTGGGCAGGTGATGGGGACCCAGCCAGGTGGGGAGACTTTCCTGCTGGGGGGGCACATCTGGTGAGGACCAGGCAATTCAGTGGTTAGGCCTTCGGGGCCCTGGGAGGCTCGAGAAGGTTTAGGTCTTATCATCCAGATGGTATTAGATCAGGGTATCATGGCATCACACCCTGGCCACCCTACGGGGGTGCCCAATAATGGAGTCATCCGACAGTACAGAAAGTAGTCACCTACCTGACCACCTCTGGTGCTCGACGAGGATTTCAGAGGGAGATTAGTACCTTCTACTTTGTTGCCTCTTGGTGCCGCCGGCTGGTGCCCGGCTGGTAGCCTGGACATCACCACAGCCCAGGGGAGATGGTGCCCCAGCTTTATTCCCTGCAAATATGCAGAGTATCCAAAACTCCAAAAGGTGGGTCTCAGATTCTTCTGTTTTCCTCTTTTCTTCCTCCAGGGAGAAGCAGGCGATCGTGGCCCCCCGGGTGCACCTGCTTACTTCCCTCACCCCTCCCTAACCAAAGGTTTGTATGTCCACATCACACGTGCATCCTCTTGTTTCGGACACGGTTGTGAACTTGCAAGAAAGGTTTTCTAAGCAAAACAAAGCAAAACAAAAAAAGATGTTTAGAACATAACCTTTGGAGAACATCAGTCTCACGTATAGCTCCCCTCCCTGCTTGAATGTGGGGTCACAGAGAGACCCCTGTTTCACCTGTGCCCTCTGTGCTCCAGCCGAGCCCCCTTCCCTGGGAGAGTCCCTCGCGGCTGCGTGCCGTGTGCACGTGCTGCTTGGCCACCTGTCTGTAATACCACGAACGAAACCCAGTTCCCTGCACCTCGGGCTTCCTGGCAGCAGCCCCAGCCTCCCTCACTCCTTTCCGCCCCACGGGCACCGAGGTGCTTCTCCCCTCTGCTTGCCAGTCTGAAGCCCCAAGTTGGCCATAATCCATTATCTGTTAACGGCCACATCCTTTGAACCTTCAAGGAATCCCCATGTATTTGCATGACCGACTGCCCAGAGGATGTTCCCACTGTCCCAGTGGACCCCTGAGTGTAAGTGAAGGGTTTTGTGTGTGTTGGAGCTGACGCCCATTTCGTTATTTTACTCAGCCTTCCAGATGGGTGGGACCATACCAAAATATTCTAATTCTGCGATAAGAGCAATGGTCTCAGAACCTTTTTGAACGTGAGTCCTTCTAGGTTAAAAAAAAACAAAACTGTTTTCAGCACGCCTCTGAATAATCGTACGTACATGTATTTATGGATAATTTATCATGTTGTATGGAGCGCCACGAGGGCAGTGATTTTCTCCGTCGTGGATCATTCCTGCATCCCCACTTTCTGACGCATCAGAAAGGAGTTTTTAAGGCTGAGCGTTTTAAAATAAAGATGGTCAAATATTGTCTTCCTGCACCCAGCAGACCAGTTGGCCCCCTGCTTTATATGTCCAGGGGTCAAATACGCCCTCTCCTGCATGCTGGAAACCATCTGTCCGTTTGAGAACAACCTTTGCATGTGTTCGTCCAACGTGGATGAGAACACAGACTAGCACAGGGCTGAGGACAGAGCCCGGCGAGTCCCTGAGAGAGCAACGCCATTGGCTCCCCGACGCAGAGAGAGCTGCGTTTCATGCGTTCCTGCCAATTAACACATCCGGGTCGATGAGTATGCTTGGAATCCACGCTCAACACCTCAGATCGCCCTCCCTGGGCACCCGTCCTCTAGACTGTGGAGTCGGACGTGCCTGCCAAGCCAGAAACCCCAGGAAAAGGAATATGAGCTCCACTCACTAATATGTTAGTGGTTATGGTGACATTGAAATACTGCCTTTTGAGGCTTCAGGAACATAATTTTTTTAAATTAATGTGAGCCATTTTTCAAAAACATCACTAAGAGCCCAGAATCCATCTACTTCCCGTTTTCACCACCTCCTTTTTCCAAAACCACACTAGGAAGGTGATGGCTCTGAGTTGGTGAGCGGGCAGGTGAGGGCTCCTGAGCACAATGGGCTGACTAATGAGCAGATTCCCTCCAGGAGGAGAGGAAACTAAATGTATCCTCACAGAGCAGCCTTGCAGGAGCTTGTCAAGACCCGGAAGGCTGGAGGAGACTTGTGGGTTTTTTCTAATGATTGCAAGGTAACTAAAACAATTAATCTTGCTCTTCTTCCAAACAAATGAGAGGGTAGGTGGTTTTCACTTTTATTGTGTCCCCCTCTTGCTCGTTCCTGACAGCTAGCACTTATGCAGTGCTCCCGGCACGCGGGCAAGGGTCTCAGCTGCTCTCATCACACCTGTCGGTTGATTTACTTTTCCTAACCAGCCCCTGAGATGGGGACTGATGTCACCCCTGTGTTGTTGGTGGAGAGGTTGAGGCACAGAAGTCAAGATTACGTGTGTTATGAGTGGAGGAGCAGACGTCGGACCCAGGCAGTCCTGTTCTGAGTGTGGGGCCCGTCTCGGTTGCAGGTGCCAGAGGTGACCCAGGATTCTCAGGGACCCACGGGGAGCCGGGAAGCCGGGGTGAACCAGGAGACCCAGGCCCCCCGGGCCTCCCCGGCACGTCCGTCAGAGACGAAGGTAATTGACTCCGTGGTATCAAACGTGTGCCGCCCCCTGCCGCCGGTGTTCATGTAGAGCCCTGGCCCCTTCCTGACCACTCGGCTCCGCCGCTGGGCTCTCTCAGACGAGGCTCAGCGGCTCGAACCGGCTGGAGCACGTGTGCCACGGGGCTTCTGGGGAGCGGTGCCCCTGCGACAGCAACTCCCCACGGGACCGGGTTGTGCCGCTGATGAGCAACTAGCCTGATGCTGTTGGCTGGCTGGGATGAGCGGGGGCAGTCGTCCGAGCTCATGGCCAGGGCTACAAGTCTCACACCTTCGTTTGGGGCTTTTTTGAGGTTGAAATAGGGTGATGAAATCTGCCAACAGCAACAACCCTTAAGTCACTGAGACTGTAGATCTGAGAGTCCTGGTGGCCCCTGGGGGACGGGAATTCCAACACAGATGTTCTGTATCCCAAGTCTCATGCTGCTGGTGGTCGCTGTTGGATTTTCAGATGGCAAGAGAGGCCTCCCGGGTGAAATGGGCCCCAAAGGCTTCACAGGAGACCCAGGCATCCCTGCACAGTACCCCGGCCCGCCAGGCACTGATGGAAGGCCAGGACTCCAAGGACTCCCAGGGCCTGCTGGACCACCGGGACCAGACGGTAAGAGGAAGGAATCGCATTAGGACAGAGCAGCCTGGCCCCTGCCAGAGGTTTATAGGGTTTTTCTGCTAAATAATTCCATGAGCCAACGCGGTAAGCATTGCTGTGGGGTGTGGCAGGTGCTCTGGGTTGCAAACAGAAAAGCAAGCGATGAGGGAAGCTGCTGAGTACCAGCAGGCCCGTGGACATTACCCAGTAGGGTTTGGCTGACAAACTCCGATGAGGTCAGCTCTGCGGTGGAACATCTGAGCGGCGCGGTCTGGAAGCAGGTGCGAGCTGAAAGCTGTCGACGTCTCTGTGATACGTTCCATCACCTTCTTCCAGGGTGGAGGCCTCCTGCCTTGACTTGTAGCCTCTCTCCTCTGTCTTACCCGCGATCTTAGGCAGACTAGATAATCTGCCTTCTCAGCCATGCAGAGCCAAAGCTGTCCCTGACAGCAGTCCACAGAAGAGGGGGCTGTGTTCCTCCAGCAAGACGTGGCTTTGGCCAAGGCTGACAGGCAAGACTAGGAGTGTCTATAAGCCAGACAAGCATGAGTTTCTGGGCCCCGTGCTGCCTGGGGGCAGCATTGAATCCTCGTGCAGAGTGGATGTCCAGGTTCCCGTGGTTCTGTGGTTCCGTGGCTCCGTGGCTCCTTTCAGTGGAGAATGCTCCGAGGAGGCAGGGAGACGTGCAGGCTGTCTTTGAGCTTGCATGAAAAACGGTTACCTTTTTGGCTTCCAGGTTTAAAGGGCTGTTTTAGACCTTGTAAAAACTCCTAACGGGAACATCTCATCCCCTCCAGAGTTTGGATAAACGAGGCTTTGGAAGAAACCATGAGGTCACAGTTTCTTTCTCTGTGATACGCTCCACAGTTTATCAGCCTCTTTTCGAGGCTTAATTAAATTAAATTCCCTGGTATCCCACCCCCCCCCATCTCTTAGAGCTTCCTGTCTTCAGGCAGGGGGAGCATCCCGTTGCTGACAGATAGTGTTTGATCTTAGTCCCAGGTCAGTTCAGATCTGTGCTTTGGGTGTTTTGGGGCATCTTCTCTCTGCCGGCTCTAGAGGAAAGAGGCTGGGGTTGGTGGGAGTATCTGTGTGCACACGTCTTCCATTGAAAAATCAGCAGTGCCTTCTCCGAGGCCATTCTGTGTTCTACAGTAAGTGTCTAAGTGAGCATGTTACTACCGTTCCAATTGTCCTTCTACTGGCAAAGCCAGATTCTCACATTCTTTTGAAAAATTTTAGATGTAGATAATTCCCTGGAATTTGCCAAAGAGTTTGAGCAGTGTTATCATTCATGTATTTTTATCCCGGAAGTAATATTTATTACTGTGACATCAGTCATAATGGCCAAGTTTCTGTGAGCATTATGTTTCCTGAGTAAATGTTATCTGTTAAGTTTTCCTTTTTGGCAACAGAACGTGGTATGTTAAAATTTTTTTAAGGCATAAAAACTTGCCTCCTTAAGGGAGTGTGATTAAAGGCTGACCTTGCCATTATTCCAGTTTTGCTAAAGACACAGACACCATCTTGCTTTATAAATCTTGCTTAGTTAAGTATATGATTTACTAATATAAGTTATCTGTAAACTAATTCATTTCTTGTGCATATTGTATTCGTAAAATGCATGGAATAATATCCAATAAATTTTATCAACCTAAGATAGGAAAAGCATACAACTTCAGTTCTCCTTGAAATTTTTCTTTTACCCCATGAGACACATTGTTTCCAAATCACTTTTTGAAAAAGCAGTCTCTTGTACAAAAAGTAGCCAACCATAATGGCCTTTTGAAACATTTTTGTGCATAGTCAGAATTTAATACCAGTGACCTTGATTCCCACACAGTTCTTCAGCTTTTCCCCTGGAATGAAATTCTTGGATTCCTTTCTCGTTAGCTGCACTCCATCCTGTTTTATGTGTCGCTACTAATGAAAACCAGAATTTTTAGTTTTTTGCAGTTCCCACAGAACCAAACCATGAAGTCAGTTTTCTTTCTGAGCTAAATATTTTGCTTTCTTGGTTCTAGCTGAGTGAACTGAATCAAGTGTCTGGGCAGTTCCGGTGTTTTCTGGAATAAGTCACCATACTGCCAGCTTTGTTACGGACCTTGGCCTCTTCAGGAAAATCCCACTGAAAACATGGGGGCGGTGCGCCGCCCTTCTGTAGGACTTGAGTGAAAGTACTAGCTCATTAGCTAGAGCACGTAACGAAGAGCAAGGGCGACGGCCACTGGATTCGCTGACAGTGACCGTCTGTGGGTCAGACTTAAAATCTGACATCCCTGAAATATCCATGATAGAGTACCTGCCTGGCTGTTGAACTTCTCACGACATCGGGAGAACCTGGACGCATAAAATAAAGCCCACAAAGTCCTCTGAGGCCTAAATGCCCTTGACCTGGTCGCCAGGGACCCGAGTGCACGTGCTGGGGGCGCCGTCCTGCTCCGCGGACCCGGGATGCAGCCGGCTGCCCTCCTTCCGCGCTGGCCTTCCGCAGCGCCCCTCTGTCCTTCCCCTCGTAGCTCGACAGCCATTCCCCTGGAGGCGCCTTTGTTGGCCCTCCCTTGTCCCTCCGGCACCGTCCGGGAGACGACAGAGCTCCTCGAAGTTCAATCTTGGACCGTTGTCTCTGTACCCTCCACCTGCCTGGACCCCCGGCTTCCGTCAGTTTAAGCTCAAGCTTTCCCCACTCTCCCTGCGTCTCTAGCCCAGGTCTGTACTGAGCCCCAGACACGCTCAGACTGTCGGCCCGGCCCGTGGCCACCCTGCTTATCTCACAGACATCTCGAGCTTTGTGTGTCCAAACTGAACTCTGGGTCTCCTGCAGCCCAGGCCCCTGACCCGACCTGCCCTGTGCTGGGCCTCGCCCCTCCCCACAGACCCAGGAGCTCAGGCTGCAGCCCTGGGCGTCGCACTGACACCTCGTTCGCCTGCACCTGCGACCCCTCTGCCTCTTGACTCTGCTGTTCTTCACTCAGCCACCCCCGCCCTCCCTGAAGCCACCGCCACGTCTGGCGTGTATCTGCGGAGTGGCCAGCCACTCACAAGCAGCCTCTCCTCGTTCTCTGTCCAGTCGGCTCTGCACAGGTGGCTCGTAGACTTTTAACCTGCACATTTGTATAACTTCCCTCCTCAAAACTCTTTAAGGGCGCCTGGGGGCTCAGCTGGTTAAACGTCTGACTCTCGATCTCAGCTCCAGTCATGATCTCAAGGTCGTGAGTTCAAGCCCCACATGGAACCTACTTAGAAAAAAAAACAAAAAACAAAAAACAAAAAAACCCTGTTTAATGGCTCCCTGTTGCCCTTGGGATAAAATCCACGCCCCCGGCATGCCCCCTTCACCTCCCTTCCGATTGCTGGCTTCCCCCCTACTTCAGGGGCTCGCGGACACACTCCTGCTGTCTCTGGCGCCGTCCCTGTTGCCCACGCTCGGCCGCTCTCTCTTCCTCTTCCTCTCCACATCCGACGTGTAAGCACCATGAAGGTCTGCAGTTTCTCTCCGGCCGTACGCGGCTCCTGGCACACTGCTGGCCTAGCCCAGGTGCTGGACCGAAGTCGGATGCACCAGGGCGTGAATGACAGACACCGTCTTAAATCCGCGGTGAAACCGACTGGCACGGGAAGGAGTCGCTGCCGCCTTTCCATACATGTAGTTATTTAGGAGCTTTCTGACCTCAAAGTCTGGTGTTGCTTTTCCAAGCAGAGAGCAAATGCCCTTAAAATCAGTGGCTTCCTTAGTGGCCTCCTTCTTGCTCCTCTGCCCCCCTCCCGGTACCACGAGATGGACATGGCAGCAGGTGTTTCAGTGTGTTGGGGGTTCTGGATCGGGGGCTGTGAGCACCACAGGGTTTGGCAGCGAGAACAGACTCGGTGAGGTTCCCATCCTTACCCGTCAGTGCTGGTTCCTGGGAGCACGATGCCTCGTCCCTACCACAAGGTGGCGCTGCCGTCGAGAAGACGCAGAGAGATTTGCTGGCATGAGGGCGTATTTCTTATGCTTCCCCGTTTCCCGGCTCAGAATTATGGGAGCAGGACTTCTGAGGGGCCCTGATCCTAGTCACTGGGGATGAGGGTCGGGAGAGGGGGTGAGCACGCTGGAGTCGGATGGTCCCAAGTTGTCTTGTTAACCACACGGACCACGTGTGCACCTGCTCTGGGGGGAGCAATAGGGAACTGAGGTCATTTCCATATCTTGGTTTTTTTGGTTTTTGGTCTTTTGGGGAACCCAAAGTTATGTTGGTTTTAGAATGTGAGTCTTTAGGACGTAAATAAAATGTGTGGTTGATTATACAGAAATAGCGTAAAGATGATGCTTGTCCCCTCGATCTATAAATGCCCATAGATTCTTTTTGGACCCGGAAAATTGCTTTTTTTAATTATTATGAACCATGTGTTTGGTATTCAGAGTTTCAAACTATATGGAAGATTAAAAACAAGAAAGTACAATTAGTTAAAAAAAATCTTGAGAAACTAAAAAAATAAATTTTTTAAAAATAGAGTAAAATACGTGGCTGAAACGTGAAAACCTTTCTTCGGACTCCACGTTTCTTAAAAGCAAAGATTTTTACCTCTCGCCTTCGACAGGAAAACTGGAGTCATGGACTCCTGCATCGCCTCCCATCCCTGGGGGCTATGGCCACAAAAGGGTGTCCCGGAATGGAGCTGCGTCCTCTGTTGGGAGATCTGGGCGGTGACCCTCCCAACCCTGGGTGCAGGGAGAGGTGGGGTCTCCGTGCAGCACTCACGGGCCGTCTCTGTGGGTTTTCTCCTTAGGTTTCCTATTTGGCCTTAAAGGAACAGAAGGGACAGTGGGCTACCCTGGGCCTTCTGGCTTCCCTGGGGCTCGCGGACAGAAAGGATGGAAAGGTAAGGAGCGTCCTCGGGAATGCTGGAGGAAGGACGGGAAACCACTCCCTTGTCCCACGGTGTTACCCCAGGGCTGAGGTGCATGGCGCCCACTGCACTATCTAGCACCCAGCCCTGGGCCGGCTCTCCTTTCTCCTATCTCTGTCTTTCCCTTCATCACTGAACTTTCGGGAGGTGCAGAGCCCATTAGGGACGGAATAGAGGAGCAGTGACTCCTTGGGCTGAAGCGGATGATTCCTCTAAGCGCTCAGCTCGAAGGCAGCGTCCCAAGCCCTGCAGAGTTCCAGAGAGCAGCCATCGCAGCTCATCCTACCCACGTCCCCCTGAGTTAGGGACTAGTCACCAGTGGGGGCAGGACCGAGCAGGGTGCCCAGCGGCTCACCCCCAGTTGGTGGGAGAGGTTTGGTCGAACAAGCAGAGGAGGGAGTTTCTAGTAAAGAAAAAACGCTACACTCGGGGGGCTGCCTTTCTGGGGAAGGGCCAGCCCAGGAGGCCCCAAGTAGCACCCCCTGACCTTTGTGGCACATGTGGGATGTGTGGGTGGGTGCCCTGCAATGGACGGGGCCAACCGCAGGAAGCAGACAACATGGAGAGCTGTATACCCCTCATCCCGTGAGCCACCTCCTGTCGCCTTCTGTGCCACCAGCAGTGGGCTCCCGGGACCCCAGCACAGCAAGACAGAGAAGGGAGGTCAAGAAGTTCCTCCTCCCACCCAGGATCTTGGCCTCTGAGCCCATAGCTCCAGCCAGGCACCCTCTCCCGGTCTCCCCCTTTACCCCAGACCCTGGAACCCTGTCTCCCCCCAGCCCCCGACCTGGGAGGCCCCTGTTCCTCAGCTCCACACACACCTCAGTAAATGGTGTATTATTTAGCCTCTTGGGGAAACATGGCAGGATTCTGGATCCCAAGGAGTAACTCCTGCCCCTCATCTCGGAGACAGTCCCCACCAGGCATGGGAGCAGACAAGGTCCCGGAGTGCCTCCTCGTCAGTCCTGCCCCCACCGCCCTGGACTTCTGTCCCCTGTTTAGCACCTGCTTCGCAACAAAATAATGAGTCTTTCCCTCTGCCTCACATTGCAGGTGACTCTGGGGACTGTAAGTGCGCTGAGAGTGATCAGTTCATCACGGGGCTCCCGGGGCTGCCAGGACCCAAGGGCTTTCCCGGCATCAATGGGGAGCCAGGGAAGAAAGGGATCCAAGGAGACCCCGGCCAGCACGGCATCCCTGGGTTCCCAGGGTTCAAGGTGAGACACCAGTTCTATTAAAGCTGATAGGACGTCCTTGACAACTTTTGGTTATTAGATGAACATAGATTTAGACCAGCAATGCTCCCGCACCCAGTGCTCCATTCAAAAAGGCCACATGCTCCAGAAGAAACTTCAGAATGTTTACCGTAAGAAGGTGAATGGCACAGCCGCTGTGAAAAATGGTTTGAGGTTTCCTCAGAAAGTCAGAGACTTGCCATATGCCTGCAAGGCCCACCCCTCCGTGGACACCTCAGAGAATCCGAAACACATGTCCACACAAAACTTGTACACGGCCGTTCAAAGCCCAGAAGTAGAAACAAATGTCCATCAGTTGATGAACAGATAAGCAAAGGCAGCGTCCCCACATGGTGGACTATTGTTCAGCCCTAGAAGGGGCAGGAGCTCGGCCCCTGCTGCAGTATGGATGAGCCTTAGAAAAGTAAGAGTGGAAGAAGACCGTCCCAACAGAACAGGTGTCTTATGATGCCACAGGAAGTGTCCAGGACGAGCAGCTCCAGAGACAGAGGGCAGGTCAGGGTCTCCAGGGGCTGGCGGAGGGGGAACGGGCAGTGAGCACGTCATGGCTGTGGGGTCTTCTTGGGGGCAGTGAAGAAATTTTTCTGCAATTAGAGATTAGTGATGGTTACACAATCTTGTGAAGATACTAAAAACGCACCAAATTTTATGCTTCGAAGTGGTGAATTTTACGGTGTACGAATTAGATCTCAAAAAACAAAACGAAACACCTGGCATCTTGCTGAACATTCACCTTTTGAAATTTACAGAAACGATTAAGCATTTTATGAAGTCTCCCTTAACCAGATAAGAAGTGAGACCTCCAGGTAAACCATGAATTTGTAGGAATGTACGAACTTCCCCACCCGTGGAGTCCCCGTGTGTGTCAACTAAGCAGACCTTATTTCACGCCTATGAAAAGAGCGTCTGTAGATCTTTCTTTGGCGAGAGGTTTTAACCAATGATTTCAAAGCCAAGGTCAGATAAAGGCAAAGAAAATATGCTTTGTTATTTATTTACTTATTTATTTATTTTACTTAGAAAAAGAGCTGCAAGAGATTTATAAAGTGAAAAGTGTATTGTTTTATTGATTCCACAATAGAGGAAAAATTGCTCAGGACACCAGGCCAAGGACAGTTAGAGCGATGTGGCTCCATGACCGGGTGCCGGCGGAGGGGGCAGCCCCACGGAGCTGCTCACACGGAAGGTGGTCACTCCTAATTGCTTCGGGGCACAGGACCTCCGCTCCGAGCCTGCGAGGCTGCTCAGAACACAAGCGGTTTTCTCCAACTAAAAATTGTAGGCGCTAATGTCTTATCCTGGTTTAAAAATGATACTGTCTCCAAATCCTAGCCCTCTTAGCACATACGTAGTGAGAGTCACAAGCTTACGAGGGGCAAAACTGATGGGATCTTCGGTTGTTTATAAAATGATCAACTGTTTCCTAGAAGCCAAATGGACCCCATTTCGTGCACCTGGAATGTCTAAAATCTGGCCCCCGATTGTATGATGCACATGCCCGTGGCATTTCTCTTCAAAGACCCGTGGCACTGTGTGTGTTGTCTTGCATTTAATTGTGTTTATGGGTCTGGCAGCCCTGCTTCAGTAGGAATGCCTGGGCTGGTTTTTCTGTTTTCTGATGTTTGTACTGATGGAGTCTGCAGAAGCATCCGAAGTCGGGAGTCAGTCAGGAATGAGCTCACCCGTGCAGCCGTTTGCCCAGGGCCTGCCTACTGAGCACCGTCCGCATGCGACACACCCCCCTGCACACTGAAAGAATGTTACCCTTTTCTGCAAAGAACTAAATCTATAAATCAAGCATCTGTGGAATTTTTCAGAACATTCCATTTAATTAGACCAACACTAAAAGTTCCCATATTCTTGCAAATAACAACCAAGATTTGCCAAAAATGAGCACATCACACATATTAACATCCTGACCCGCTAACCCGCTCATTTCTGCTCATTGAAAGACCCATGCGAGATTTCACAGCCTAAAATGTGAGTGTCCCTGCGCTCAGCTTGTCTCTAAAGGATGATTTTTCCCCAACCTTAATTTTGGTCTGGAAGACAAGCTGTCCGCGGAGGACTCCGCTGCCCTCGATATGGAATAAACACAAATTCCCATCCTTCGTACTTGGAGGCTTAGTCTGGCTCGGATTCTAAATAACGCAGTCAAGGGCTAGCAGCCTTGTGTGTGTGTTAGATCGCTGCTTCCCAAAAGTTGAGGAGTATGTGCACCCTGGGGAGCTGGCTGAAATACAGATCCAGGTCCAGTGCGGGAACGGCCTGAGGTTCTGCCTTTCTGACAGGCCCCCGGGAGGGGCCGGTGCCACGGGCCTGCGGACCACACTCCGAGCCCCGAGCTTCTGGTTTTCACTCTCCAGCCACGTATGCTACTTGCATTACGTTGTAATTATTTGAGATTTAAAAGTCAGCCCCACTGGCTACGTTCCAATGTTCAGTGGCCATTTGTGGTTGATGGCCAGCCGGGTACGGAGCATCTCTCGAGAGGCAGGAAGTTGGTTGGGGCAGCGCTGGGCTTGACGACGGGTGAGGGCTCCCAAGTCGTATACAGGGAGACTTCTCGTCTTCCCAGGTGTCCTTCACAGAGTGAAGGAGGAAGACATCGTGTGTTTGTTCCCACAGGGTGCCCCTGGCAACATGGGACCACCCGGGCCCAAAGGGGTGAAGGGGGATTCCAGAGCAGTCACCACCAAAGGTCAGTCTTTGGGGGCCACCAGTTCCCAGACCCACAGTCCTCCTGCGGCTGATCTTGTGTGAGTGGCTCACACGGCACATCCTTTCCCAGGTGACAGAGGACAGCCAGGGGTCCCAGGTGTGCCGGGGCTGAAAGGTGACGACGGTGTCCCTGGGCGCGATGGGCTGGATGGGTTCCCAGGCCTCCCAGGCCCTCCGGTGAGTAGCACGAGGGTGGGGCCAGCACCGCCCCTGTCCTGATGGGTCTGGGCCTTAACCCCGAGGAAGCCGCAGTGAATGCCGCCAGCGCCGCCTGGGCTGTTGGAACCAGCAGCAGTCCTGTTGGCGAGGAAGCAGGGGAGCGGCTTGGAAGCCGGGCGCAGAGGGCGCATGCAGGATAGAGTAGCCAGAGACTCCTCCCCGTGGAGCACAGGACGGGAGTCTGTAACGAGGCCCCGAGGCGGAACCCACTGCAGGCTCTGCCCCCGGCTCCGGGGCCTCCATGTCCCCCGGCTTGTTGACGGCTGTCTTCCCCGTATCTTCACATCGCCTTCCCTGCGTGCGCCCGTCTCCGTGCGCGAATCTCCCGTGTGGGACGCCAGCCTCCCCTTGCCCTGATGGCCCTCACAGACCCCACGTCCAGAGCTGCCACATTCTCGGGCCGGGGTCAGGACGCCAGCATCTTGGGGGGACGCAGTTCCACCCCCAGCTTGTCCTTGTCAGGGCCTCACACTGCGGTTCCCCGCCGGCTTGTGGGCCTCATTCCCAGGCCAGGCCTGCTCCCCTCCGTGTCGGTCAGTTCCACTACAGCACTGTTCGGTTTTCAGAGTGCTTCTCTTGGGCTCTTGGAAAACACCTGGATTGTTAGTAACCTAATGTCGCTTTAGTTACAACCCTGAAAACCATTTTCAAAAAGAGTCCGTGTGGCACAACCATACTCGCACGCGGCTGCCTCCAGCCACATCTGAGCCCAGCGCCTGCTGGCCACTCCCGGGCTCATCAGCACCGAGTGCGGGTCCTGGTCTGCGGTCCTAGGGTCTCCGTGGGGTCGGGAGCTCGGGAGGGTTGGAGAGGTGGGGACGCTCAGGAGCACGGCGGGGGGGGGGCGGGCGCTGCAGCCTGCCCCTGGCGCATCCCAGCCTCACACGCGGCTCTTGGACAGGCTGGGACTCGCCTTCATGGCTGGGGCACCGCTCATTCAGATACGCTCAGCCCAGAGCTGGCCGCGGGCTGCCTCTGCTGACCTCAGTGCCCTAACCCCCACGCCCATAGCTCCCTCTCATCGCTCCATCGCCTCCCTCCTTCTGCACCTGCTGGGTGTTTTCATCCACAGGGAGCCCCTGCTTTTTCAATCCTGTCTGATCTCCTTAACTCCAGTGAGCACACACCTCTTTCTGGTCCAAATCAAAGACTTTCTTTCCTTTAACAATGGATCGTCCCTGTGAATAGTGCATACGTCCCGATGTCCGATCACAGCAGTAGAAACAAGGTGTTCCTGCTCCCATTACTCCGACCCTGCACCTGACTGCTCCCATCAGAACCTTCCTGCGAATGAAGGCCGCAGCTGGGGAGGGCGCCAGTGGCTCGGGGAGAGGACAGCAAACACTCAGATTTGTGTGCTTCCTGGGACTGTCTCCCATTTTGTCACCATGATTAATATAAATCCTGCCTTGATGTCTGTGCTTGGTCAGACCGTGACGGCAGGTGCCTGTTAATGTCCACCATCCTTCTGCTCTGCGTTGGTCACACCGACGGGGGAACGGGAAGGAGGACTGGGATATGGCTGTCTTTGAGGTTTATGAGTATTTTAAGAGATAAACTGAATTTTCACACAGGGTGATGGCATCAAAGGCCCCCCAGGTGACTCGGGTTACCCAGGAGCACCTGGCACTAAGGGCGTTCCAGGAGAAAGGGGCCCCCCAGGACTGGGCCTGCCTGGCCCCAAGGGCCAGCGTGGTTTCCCCGGAGATGCTGGACTACCTGGACCACCAGGCTTTCCCGGTCCCCCTGGCCTCCCAGGCACTCCCGGACTAATAGGTATGGAGGAACCCTCTTTTTTATCTTTCAGTCATGGGACACTGGCCCCAACACCCGCTGTCCTTCTTTGGCAATGTGCACGTTCCCCGGGGGTCCCGTGAGGATGCGTGTTACGCCATCGATTCTTGGCATGTTCAAATGACCCTGTCCGCAGGGCTTTCCAGGCCCACCAGACTCAGGTCACACTCGGATGGGCCTCTCCCTGGGTGCTGGGTCATGGGGGCTCTGCACAGAAGCTCAGACGCGGGCCTTGGATTCCCCGCCAGCCCGGCCTCCCACCAGCACGCACCCGTGGGGAGGTCCTGACTCTCAGCCGTCTCACTCCTGCATGTGTCTTGTTCCCAGACTGTGACACAGGTGTGAAGAGGCCCATCGGAGGTGACGGACAGGAGGTCGTGCAGCCAGGTACTGTAGTGAAGACCAGGACGCTTTAGGGACAGTTCAGAGGTTCGGGTTATAAGGAACATGACTGATCAGAAATGGCCGTGAGCTCCCGCAGCGAGCGTGGTGCCGCGGCAGGAAATGCAGATGCGTGCGAGCTCGGAGCTCGCAGGGCCTCTGCCTCAGCTCCTACCGGAGGGCAAGGCACGCGCAGTGAAACGTAGTGTTACCCGCGGTTCCCACCCGGACCCAGCATCACGCTGCAGCACTGGTAAGAGCTCAGCAGAGAAGTACCGTCACACTGAAATCTATGCATATGTTCGTGTGTGTGTGTGTGTGTGTGTGTGTGTGTGTGTGTGGATTGTATGAGGAGGGGTCCGATACCTGTCAAGAGAATTGGGTCGAGCGATGAATAATGCTAGAAAGAACCGGGGCCGACAGATCAGAAGGGGACCTGTGGTGACCCCAAGCCCAGGCCCGAGGTGGCAAAGTGGACAGGAGAGACTCCATCGGAGGCGGAGCCGCCAGCACTGAGGGTGCGCTGAGGAACCCCAGTGGGAAGCCAGGATGAGTCCGGCGTACGAGGGGAACGCAGCCTCGGTGAGGATTTTGAAGAGGTTGCAGAGTGTAGGCCGCTCCTAGAACGTGTGCGTGCAGCAGGTCGCCAGCGGCCGCTGAAAGCTTGGGCATGACCCTTAGGGTCCAGGTCAGGTTGGAGAAGTGGCATCACGATCTGCGGGCCCCCTGCATGAGGTCGGGGAGGGCGTGTGGGCACAGATCAGGCACTCGGGGGATGGTCCAGAGCGGGCACTCGGCGGAGCCTTCGGAGAGCGGGTTGGGAGGCCCCTGAACGTGAGACTCTGCAGGCCGGAGCCGGTGCCCCTGGAGACCTCCTCTTCCTTTACCCTGACGACCTGGGCTGCCCCGTTTGCACCCCAGGGACCCCTAGTGCGGCAGAGGGGGCCACATTCCAGGCAGACAGACAAAGCACAGCTTGAAGAAGGGTGTCTCAGACAGAGGCCAGATGACAGAATACCCTCCCCCCCGTGATGCCACTGACCTCGGCCACACTAACCGAAGTGGCTGCAGTCCGGTTCCATTTCTCACAGCTCAAAGCAGCTCAGCGCCGTGGCCAATTCCAAAAGGACTCCGAGTCACACAGGAGGGTCAAAGAATTCCTTTGGCGACCGCAGCTGCCTCCATCGACGGGGCCCATCTCCAGAGGAGAGAAAGGCAGTCCCGTTGGCAGACTAGGTTGGACCAGAGTAGCTCGGTTGTGCCCGGGGGACGGCCCTCAGCACGTGGCTAAGGCATCGCCAGCACGGCACCCGGTGTATTTGACGGGCCTGACTTCTCCGGCACTTATACTAGTATTCTGATTCGTTCCACCAAGAAATTAGAATTTTACTGACACTGGAATCAAGATTAATTAAATCATTCAATGACTCCGATCATAAAACGGTAGCCGTTTTTCACGGCGGCCGCTTCTGCCCTTGGCAACACATGAAGCCATGAGAGTTGGCGGGAGACTGCCCCAGCTCATCTCTTCTCTCTTCCCAGGTTGCGTCGGAGGGCCCAAGGGATCACCAGGCCTGCCGGGACCCCCGGGCCCCACAGGTAAGCGGGAGGCGTCTCCCACCTCTTCTGTGTCTTCACTGTCCCTCTCCCTCTTGGCTCTTCTTCCTGCTGCCCCCAAGCTCCTCCCTGCCCCGGACGTTGCTGCGTTCCGCCACCGTGGCCCGGGGCCGCAGACCGTGGTCACTCGTGTAGGGAAGCAGCCTTTCCCTCCTCCCGTGACAGCCTCAGATGGAGGGAATCTCTGAGCCTCAGACCAGACACAGAGACACCCAGAAAAAAATACCTCGAGTTTGCTTCCCATGTGAAAAGGTTCAGATAAAAGACGTCCAATAGTAAAGAATTCATTCATTTAGCTGGTGTGAGGTTTCGTCCGCTGTTCCGTCTAAAGCATTCATTCCAAGTACCACAAGTGACCATTTCTCAGTTCTGGGTGGACCAGCTCTGAGTGAAGGATGGGGCGAAGTCTGGAGGGAATGCTCCTACCAGTGCATTCTGGGTAGGGCGTAGATGGACGCAGCTGCTGGCCGGTGGGGTTCGCAGTGGGCATGGCCAGCCATCAGAAGTGCCCTTTCCGTTGACATGCCCCCCAGCCTCATCATTTCCCAGGGTCACAGGGGCCTCATGAAGTCAGCTGCTGGGCCTGACCGTCTCCCGCACATTTGCTGCTGGGGTTTGCTCATGGGGCTCTGACGTGTGTCTTGCTTTCTTTGTTTAGGTGCCAAGGGCCTGCAAGGGATACCAGGACTCTCGGGCGCTGACGGAGCACCAGGGCTCAAGGGTCTCCCCGGAGACCCAGGTCGTGAAGGGTTCCCGGGACCCCCAGGTAAGGCAAGGTCGGACCCCCACACAGCCCTGTAGCTTCGGGAGCTGACTGCGTGGGATGTGGGTGCCCCAGCTGTCTTGTCTTAGGACACTTAGAAACTGTCACCTCGTGCTTGATGACAGCTTTGTTCTTTGGTTAGGAAATTTAAAATTCTCCATCTTTGCATCACTGTTGTCATGCTGGAGTTTTGCATAAGATCCCTCCAGCTCCTACAAGACAAAAGAGACAGGTGTCCAGAACCATGTTCTGTGGTTGATGTGGAACATTCTGAGGGCAACAAAATGCTGTCATTTTCTGAGACTATCACCAAAGGCTCAGAGGCCTCGGGTCGTCGACTCCCATGTGCTGGTCACTCATGGTGCCCGTGGCCCACCTTGCCCTACACTGGCTGCTCACTCTTGAGCTCACGCTCCTCTGAGCAAGTGTTCACCTACATTTGACACGGCCGAGAATTATAGAAGCCGTCGGCTGCTAACAAGAGCATACGCCTTTTTCCTGGAACTGGAGAAAAATCTGTCCTCACTTGCACACATAACTTGGAAGGTCTGGGGAAGCTATTCTCTGGGGACTCTTTATACAACAGGGGAGCCCATGAGTTCTGAAGATTCAGGTCCAAGAAGCAGATGGTTCTAAAGGCCTTCTCCACTTGAGCTACGTGGGGGGCTGGGGGCCGGACGGGGGAGCGGGGGCAGAAGGCGGTGGTCCTGAGGTGGGAGACTGGGCCGGGGCTTGAGCTGAGGCCCTAACTGCACCGCGCCGTTTGGAGCCTCTTTCTGATACCTCTCCTGGCCCATCGTGACGCTAACCTGCAGTTGTGGGGACAACCCATGCTTCCTTTCAGGGTTCGTGGGGCCCCGAGGATCCAAAGGAGCAGCGGGCCTTCCTGGCGCGGATGGACACCCGGGTCCCACTGGTCTGCCAGGCCCCGTTGGGCCCCCAGGGGATAGGGGCCTTCCCGGAGAAGTTCTGGGAGCCCAGCCCGGGCCCCGGGGAGATGCTGGACTGCCTGGACACCCCGGGGTCAAAGGCCCTCCGGGAGAGAGAGGCCCACCTGGATTCAGGGGTAAGTCCTCGCGGTGGGCGGGGAGCCCCATCCCACAGCACTGTGGCACCCAAGGGTGGGTCCGAAACCCTCCCGGGATGTGATGAAAAGCCACAGGCGGCATGGACTGTGTGGTTGCTTTTTCGTCCCCACACTGAGGCCCAGTGTCCCTTTAGAATGTTTTGGGACAATAACCACCACCTGGGGTTTACGTGCCACGGCCAGGATGGGATGGCGTCTGAGGCTTTCACAAGTACAGACTAACGATGCTCGGCGTCTGTCCTCAAGCTGGGTGTGAGCCGGAGGGGGGGCCCGGCGCTTTCTGCAGAATGTGTGCTACTGGTGTGAAGAGAAGAGGACACGCTTTGGAAGAGGGTGCGGCAGAAGACAGAAAGGACGTGGAGCGCAGCTTAACTGGCCGGCGTGAAAACTGGTGTGAGACATTTGAATGTCGGTGGTACCATCAGTGTACATGTAACGAAGTCGTGTGACGAGTGGACAGGGCATCCGATGGCTGTGTGAATCCAGTTTGTGCAGAACTGGCCTCAGAACCCCAAACACCCTTGGTCTGCGGGAGACCGCCAGACCCTTGGCGCTCCCGATCGGCTGCGGAGATGCAGGAAGAGCGTGGCTTTAGGAATCAACTCTTTGTCTGCCAGCAGCATGGCCGGCAGTGCCTGCTCCCGTGCCCGGGCGGACGGGGGCGTCCGCTGTGCCACAGGAAGCGGGCGTCCCATCCCTCCAGTGCCGTCAGGCTCAGAACACGCGGGCGGATGAAACCTGGTTCTCAACAGGCAGGTGAACTCACCAGGCTCCGGACGAGCCTGTCCGTTTCCAAGGCCTGAGGCTGGGGCAGGGACGAGGAGACGGGACGGGGGGTCCCATGTTGATCACATCCCCACTGTCGGCTGAACAGGAGAACCCCCAGCACGGATGCCGGGCTTCACCAGGGAGCCCAAAGAATGGAAGGAGGAGCCTGAGAGGGCCAGAGTGCACACACACATGCTCACACCTGTGCACGATTCACACACACACAGGCATGCACACGATCGTGCACCCACGCGCTCATCCATGTACACCCACATGCTTATACGCACACATACATTCCTGCTCGGCCCCAGCACCCACATGTGTGCCCACACACTCGCTCTCGCACACTCAATCACGTCCACACATCCACACTCATCCTCTTACACACACACGCATCAAGCAGGCCCACAGGCCTGTGGGTAAAGTCACGCAGCAGTGGGGACCCCCTGCCGGGACGTCCGGGTCTGTCCTCGCCGACGTGGCGGCCTCCCGGTCGGTTACGGAGCGGCGGAAGTCACCCAGCGGAGGCTGGCCGGCTGACCACCCTGGCACCACACAGACTGCCCAGGCTCTTCACAGAGGGCCCTTCTGATGAGTGTTTTTAAACATAAGTATTTCCCACAGACTTCACGATGTTTGAGCAGAAGGACAAATGGCCACAGCTTGACGTTCAGGCCTGTGGAGGTTTCCCGCCGTCCGTGTCCCCTCGGTGACTTGCTTACTTACGCAGACTGTCTGTTTAGTGAAAGTTCTGACTCCAGAGCATGGAAGCTTCGAGAACCTGTTTCCGCGGGGGTCCCACCGGCCCGGGCAGTGGCACAGCGGTCAGGCAGGCTCGCTCGGCCGCGTGAGCCTGGTGCACAGGCGCCCCAGTGCACCCCGTGTTGGGAAAGAACCTCCGTACACAGCAGGGGCCCAGGTACACCAGTTACGGTTATTTTGTGGAAGGAAGCAGATCTTTTGTAGGTGTTCCTTTTTTAGCAGATGTTCTAGAAATGGAAATGGGCTTAAAATACTGAGTTCTGATGTCACGAGAGCTGAGGAGCAAGGCACCCAGGCCAGATTTTCCTAAGGCGGCCGCTGAAGTAGCCATGGTCGTGCACAGCCTTCGTTTGCAGCCTGTCCCAGCCACGTCCCACTGCTGTGAAGGAGGCGCTCCAGAACCCGAGCTCGGACACAGCGACCCAACAGCCTCCGCCCCCGTGAACTCTCAGCTCACCGGCCCGGAGGGCTCTCGGTGTGAAGCTATCTGCCCATCCTCATGGAGGAGCACGGTTTGCGGCAGGATGACCCCAGACTTGCCCACTTCCGGCACCACCTGCTTCCAAGACCATCGGCACCACGAGCACTGCGCTCAGGCTGGAGCTGTTAACTCCAGACGCAGACGCTGAGCCGTAAAAGTGCCCTCGTTTCCCGTAGAAAGACGGGAGGACGTGAGGACATGCGTCCCTTCATGTCGGAGAATCTCTTCACAGGATTCGAATCCGCTTCTGCTCTTTGCAGACCTTTCTCCCCCATTCTGTCCACGCATCAGACAACTGGGACACATGCCTGCACGTCAGATTCTGGGCTGGTCCAACACTGACTGACTTGGTCCCTTTCGTTAATGCCCCTCCCTTCCGTCCCCTGACTTGTCCACCCCTCCACTCAGGTCGGCCCGCACACTCCGTAGGACGGTCGTGGGCTCAATGAGCAGGTGCGCTTGAAGGTCATTGGAGAAGCCCTGTGAAATGGGCATCGCCCCTCCTACTGGTATTAACTGGAGGAACTTAGTGAACTTTAAAGTCCAAGAAGAAAGGCCCAGGGACTTAGTGTCTGGGAAAAAAAAAAAAAAAAAAAACCTAGAAGAAAATATATGCTCATGTGACCAGTGGGTAGGGCAGGAAATTCTAAACATAAAAGCGAGGAAAGAAACCTTGTGCTCACACGGAGTGCATAAAATTTGCATATGAATGCTAATCTTCATGTCAAAACAAATGAAATTGTGGGCAACAAAGTAAACTTTAGCTGTGGAGAAAGTCAGTCCATGTGTACGAGGAATACTAAAATCTAGAAGAAAAGCATCAATATCCCCAACGGAAAATAGTAGCAAAGAACAAAAATTTCATAAAAAACCCAACACGAGAGGAAAGGAATGTCCTCACACCGTACCCTGCGAGTGTCGCTGCCGATGGGGTGCTTTCCTGTCCCTGCCTGCCGGGCTCCCATCTCTCCGGGCAGGGAGAGCCCGTGGGAGGACCAGCGGGTGCAGACGCGGGAGTGCACAGCCGCAGCCCATGTGAGTGTGGGTCTGACCCACGAAGTCGGTTTCCAGGACACCTTCCCGAAGAAACAACCTCCAACCCAGGCACGGATCCGTGGTCCCAAGCGCTCCCTCGAGGGACTGTCTGCAAGAGCAGAGACAGGCGGGCCTGAGTGTGGCCCCGTGACGAGGTCCTACTACGCACGTAGCCCTTTTACAGTAAAGAATATTTTAAAATATGGCACAATGCTCAAAATATAACGTCGAGTAAAAAAAACCCAGAACTCGCACTCACAGCTTGGCGTCAGGTCCGTCAGTGTGTGTTGCTCGGTGCGTTCGCGTGGCTAGCAGCCAGCCTGAAGAGAATGCAGCCGTGAGCCGCGCGTCTGGGGGACCGCCGGGGTCACTGTGAGCTTATCCCTCGTGCTGTGTGCCTTCTCCGGGTTTCTCTGGGACGGTTTGTAGAGCGGAAGTCTGCAAGGTGGAGCTGCTGTCTGCAGGCGTGGGCTCGGCCTCACAGCGCTTGTCTTGATCCCGCAGGAAGCCAGGGCATGCCGGGAATGCCAGGCCTGAAGGGCCAGCCGGGCTTCCCAGGACCCTCGGGCCAGCCAGGCCTGCCTGGGCCGCCAGGACAGCACGGATTCCCAGGAGCTCCCGGCCGGGAGGGGCCCTTCGGGCTGCCAGGTGCCCCTGGTCACGGAGGTAAGGATCCCCCCCTCCCCAAAGGGGTCAGGGCCTCACATGTACTGGCAAGTGAACCAGCACCACTCTCCTCCAGGGAGTTCTCAAACTGGGCTCCAGGGCACCCTTTCCCAGAGCTGTAGGGGTTCCAGAAGAACCCCACACTGAGCAGCTTAAACAACATTTATTCTTGCATGGACCTTGAGTCCGGACGTTTCACGTCCCCCTGCGTGTGTCCAGGTCCAGATCTCTTCTTACACGGACACCGGTCACAACTGATTAGGGCCCGTTTCTCTGTAATTACCTCTTTAAAGGCACTGTCTTCAAATGCACTCACAGTCCAAGCGATTGGGGCTTTAGGATTCCAGGGGGGAGGACACAGCCCAGCCTGTAACAGGTTCCAAAAACAGGTCATGTATTTTCCAAACAAGAAATTAAACCACCGAGAAACCCATTCATCCTTCATACCTGTTGTGTGTTGGGGTTCCAGGTAAGATTTCAGTAGGAAAAAAATGAAATTTCTACTGCAGAACTTCAAAATCGCTGCTCTGCTCTCAGGAGAGGGAATGACTCATTTTCTGAAAATGATAGAATTGGGGAAGGTCGGAAGGGGCTTCCTTCAGGGGCAGGCGGGTGGGGACAGGAGGCATGGAGATGAAGCCACAGGCCCTTTGCCCACTGGAGCCCCCCACGCGGAGGCTGGGGTGCAGACATCCCTCGGGCGCCGTCCAGGGTGACAGGCCCCGGGAGCGTCGAGCTCTTCTAACTTTGTTTATCTTTTTCTACTTCCCTCCTCCTCTGCTTTTCAGGTCTGCCTGGAGACAGAGGGGACCCAGGGGACACAGGTGTCCCTGGCCCTGTGGGCATGAAGGGTCTCTCCGGCGATATAGGTGACCCTGGTTTGCTGGGGGAGAGAGGCCCCCCAGGAAGTCCTGGGTTTAAAGGAATGAGCGGAATGCCTGGCATCCCTGGGGAGAAAGGTAACAGTGGGCACACGGGCGCTCCCTGAAGCGGGCACCGGGTTACACTGGGACTCGGAGAGGCAAGCCCCACTCACCAGCAGGCTGGGGTCCCCGGGAGGCGTCCACCTGGGGGAATGAGCCAGCGCTGCTCGGCTGGATATGACTGACCTGCCCCAAAATGCCGAGGTACTCGTGTACCGAGAGCCAGGGAGAAGGACTCGGTCTCCACGTGGGACATCTGTGGAGAGGCCTCTCAGGACACTGGGGTCAGATCCAGAGGCTGGTTGGTTATTACAAAACCAAAACCAAGGAAAACATGGGGTCCCTGGGCTAGGTTTATTTGCACACAAACTGAGGCCAGTTCTCCTAGAAGGGGAGCCCTCTGGCCCTTCACTCTCGGGCCACACGGTGATCTGTCTCTCCAGGGGTCCTTTGTGGATCCCCACGCTGGGCGCAGGGTTAACCTGTCGCAACCTCTCCCCAGCGGCCATGGACATAGGGTACCATCCGTGTTCCTTGTGTCTTTCCTACGACCTCCGTACATTTGCCCCATGGCCAGGCGGCAGCCAGGCGGACTCTGTGTATCTCAGTGTGCTCGCAGGTCAGCAGACAAGCCCCTTAGGAATGATGTCCCGGAAATCCCTATTTTAGGGTAGGAATCTCAGCTTCTTCCATGAGTCACTCTGCAGGAATGTCGTAGACGAGCAAGACTGCAGTATCCCGTGTGTTTACCCACGGCTGACCCGGCCCTTTTCTCATCCCTCTGAAGGTGGGAGAGGCTCACCCGGGATGGATGGTTTCCAAGGCATGGTTGGGCTCAAAGGAAGATCCGGGATTCCGGGAAACAAAGGAGAGGCCGGATTTTTTGGAATTCCAGGACTGAAGGGTCTGGCTGGGGAGCCGGGTGTGAAAGGTATGTCCACCTCTTGAAATGTCTTTCTGACAGGGTTGGGACTCACTTTTGTGGGGCGTAGCACGCTTAAAACGAATCTTCCAGGAACCCAAAAGCTAGGCACAATTAGAAAAGAAGGACACTCACAAAAATTAAAAGACTTTATCCCGGCCTCAACCCACCGGCAGCGTCAAGAGGGAAGAATCCAACCCAAGGAAACTTTTTTTTTTGTATTCAACAGAAGTTTTTATCGAGGTATAATTAAAGACAACCTCAGTTTCAGGTGATGACATGAGGTGTGGTGTTTGTATGTACAGCGAAATGGTCACTACGTAAGTCTAGTTGACACCTGTCACCACCCAGAGTCACAGAACTTGGTCCCGATGATGAGAACTTTCCAGATCTGCAGTCATAGCAACACTGAGATATGTAGTTCAGTGTTAAGTGTCGTCACCGGGCTGCACATCACACCCCATGACCTGCTGAGTCTATGCGGAGGAAACTCTTAAGAACAAAAGTGGCAGCTACGTTAAGGACGTCATAACAGGTCGTAAGAACCCTCCCAGCACTACTCTTCGTGGGGAGCGTGAGGTCAGGTGACGCCAGAGGGAAAGCAGAAGGTAAATGCTAAAGGAGGGGAGCGCTGTCTGACAAACGGGGACACGGTGCCAGGCGGAAGGGCGCAGTGCCACACCAAAGAGGTTGTGACCCACCGATACGAGGCCAGCTCAAGTCCTGGCGTGGGCAGGCATCTCAAGGCCCCAGGCGTGAGGCTCCTTGTCCAGAAAGTGTGTTGCAACAAGCCACATTTTCATGACTTTTGTGCAAACACCCGTGTTCTGAAAGTATCACCATGGTCTCTGAAAACATAATAACTGATAGTGTTAATGCGGGCGTGCTCAGCACACGCTGCTGGTGGGCATGTGAAACGTGCGGCCAGCGTGGAAAACAGCCCGGCGGTTTGCTAGAAGGGTAAACACAGGCACGCAGCACGCTCCTGTCCGGGTCAACACCCCAGAGCGTGAAAACATGTTCTGTGTGTGGACGTTCGTGGCAGCATTGTTTGTAACTGCCAAAACCAGAGACAGCCTGACTGTCCCTCGTGGGGGAGCGATACGTGGGGCTGTCACACGAGCGAACACTGACCAGCAGGAAGGAAGGACCGGGGTCTGAAACGTGCTAGAGCGTGGGTGAAACTCAAGCGCATTTTGCCATGATGTCAGTTGGGGTGACTGCTGATGGGCACAGGGCTCCTTTCCAGGGTGACGACGGTGTCCTAAAGTTCAACAGTGGCTGGGGGCACAGGTCCGCACTCGGCTCGCGTGGAGAAGGGGCCGTGGGAGAAGCCAGGCATTTGTACCGGCCTCGGCCTCTCTCAGAGACCCTTGGCCCCCCCCCCAGGCCCAGTCGGGACTGGCGGGGACATGCTGCTCCGGAGCTCAGCGCCTCTCCAGACTCTCTGGCCGGGATAGCCGCGGCTGGGAGGCCTCCTCCCGTGCCCCTCCACCTGCCCGGAGGCCAAGAGACAGACTGCATTCTGTTTCCTTACAGGCAGTCGTGGGGACCCCGGACCCCCAGGACCACCGCCCATCATCCTGCCAGGAATGAAAGACATCAAAGGAGAGAAAGGAGATGAAGGGCCTATGGGGTTGAAAGGATACCTGGGCCTGAAAGGTGAGCATCGCCACGCCCCCCCCGCTTGCCCCTCTCAGCCCGAGGACCAGCAGCTTCTGCACCAGACGCCCCTCCACCCGAGACAGGCCCTCTGTGTTCCAGCTCCTCTGACCCCGACATCTCGACCAGGCGGCCCGCGGGTTCTCTGCGGCCTGAGTAGCCTCCCTTTCCCGGTTTAAGATGTGCAGCCGTCGGGACTGCAAAGCCGCACGCCTGGGGAGGGCAGCTGCCGCATCCCCCATGGGGGTGAGGCGCTCCCGCCCCACCAGTGGCGACTCACACTTGGGGTCCTCCCACAGGTGTTCCCGGAATGCCAGGGATCCCCGGGCTGTCGGGAGTCCCCGGGTTGCCGGGGAAGCCAGGACACATCAAAGGAGTCAAAGGAGACATTGGCGTTCCCGGCGTGCCCGGTTTACCAGGATTCCCCGGTGTGCCCGGCCCCCCTGGAATCATAGGGTTTCCCGGGTTCACAGGAAGTAGGGTAAGTGGGCATCTCTCACTCCACGTCTCCCTGCATCGCTCGTCTCCCCTCCGTTCCTGAGCAGAGCGCTATGGTCCACCATCTGCTGGGGGTACGAGTGGTCCAGGGCCAGCTTCAGAGTTGGGGCTCAGGCTGTCCCAGGTCCCCAGGTCACTGTGAGGACACACGGTGCTCACGCCACCACCACTGGTGATTTTGCGTGCCACCCACGCCACAGCTGGCCTTTTCGTGGGCTGCTGTTGGATGAAGCCGACGTCCACACTTTTTCATGGGGGCCTTGAGAAAGCTACGCTTGAATGTTTCACCCTCCAAACTCTGAACTTGAGTGTGCGTGACATCGGGACTGAGGCCCCGTTCCTGGGTCACAGCGCAGACAGCATCCCGGCCCACCATTCACGCGTTCCTTCACTGCGCGGCTGTGCTCTGAGCACTTGCCGTGGGCCAGGCGCCATGTTGCCATGGTGACAGGGACGCACCCTGACCCCAGGCGGGGCTCGGGTCTCTCCACACCGGCCTCCTCTTCTGCGAACGGCGACGGCCACGCTGCAGTTTCGCTCAGTGCCCTGGACGTGGTGTGCGTACCACGGCACAGTGGCTCCCCATCGACTGTGCTGCCTGGAATTCTCTTCTCCTCCTCCCCTGTGAAAAGCCACTATACGCTCACCCTGAGCACGACGGACCCATCTCCGGCGTTCACGGCGGGGTGAGCACGCGTTGGGCGGATAGGAAGGCCTGGCCGCCCTGCCGTAACCCTTCAGTAGCAGCGTGCGTGGCCCGCGTCCGGCCCGCGTCAACGTTCGTGATGTCTCTGCATCCCTCAGCGGTCTCCTCCCGTCACCCCCAGGCTCTGTAGCTCATGGGATCTTGTGTGCGGCTAGCGGGTCACTTAAAATAGGACGCATACGTCTACCGAAAGACTCGGACGGCAACATTCCCAGCAGCGTTGTCGCCCGTCGCCAAAACTGGGCGAGCCGCAGGGCCCACCATCAGGAGGACGAGCACGGAGACGTGGCCCAGGCCGACAGGGAGCTGGCACGCGCAGTCAAGCGTTCCTGAGAAAGGCAACGTACAAGTGACTCTCACAGACTCCCACAAACGAGGCGACCCCGTGTGTGTCAAGGTCAAGAGCCGACGAGACTGTGACAGAGGTCAGTCAGAGAGCACTACCTCAGGCAGGATTAGGGCTAGGAAGGGCACGGGAGAACTTTCTGGAGCGCTGAAAATGTTCGGTGTCTATCTGGTAGGCACACGAGGAAGTTCGTGGAGCCGTGGGGGTGAGCACGCCACACGGACGCGTGCTCCTCGTCCGGAGAGGAAGCCGTAAGAGCAGACGACAGAGCATCCCCTGTACCGGGACGCGGCCTCTGGCGCAGCCTCTCTGCTCCCCCCAGAGCAGAGCTGCGGTCGTGGTTCAGACTCGAGTGAGCCGTGCCGGGAGAGGTCGGCGTGTGGAATCCCACCCCCATGCTGCAGTGTAGACCAGCGGGGGAACCGTGCTCTCCATGGTCACAGAGCCACGCAGACGCCATTCCGGTGTCATTCTCAGCGACCAACCTCATTTCGGGAAGTCTGTCCACAGACGGGGTGCACGGCCGTGCGATATCAACGCAAGCTCGGGGATCCTGCCGCCCGTGTCCGATCCCCGTTCTGCCGCTTCCCAGCTGAGTGACCTCGGGCAAATCACTTAGCCTCTCTGTGCCTCAACTTGTTCATCTGTCAAACGGGACACATAGTACCTACTTCATAGGGTTGTCGTGAAGTTTAAGTGACGCTCTTGAGACGGGACCCAGCACGGTTGCCCGTGCATAGCTGGGTGGGGTGGGACGCAGTCATCCGTGCGTGTCACCACCACCATCTCTGTTCTCAGTGTCAGGGCGTCAAGGTCCAGTAGGAACCGCTGTTATGCAGAAAAACTCGAGGGCTTTGCTACAAATTGATCAGATAACAACCCCTGAGTGCTGGTTTTAGCCAAATAACTGGACATGCTAAACCCTCCAGAATTACAGACTTGCTTCTCCAACAACCTTCTGACTTGTTCACATCTGACCTTGCTCTAGGGCGACAAGGGAGCTCCGGGGAGAGCAGGCCTGTACGGCGAGGTTGGCCCCACCGGAGACTTCGGTGAGTATCGCTCGGACGTGACTGTAGGGCGTCCCCCATCCAGAGCGTTCCGGGCAGGTGTGGCAGTGAGACCCGAAACGCCATTAGGAATTTCGAAGCAAATTATTCTTATTAGGGATGTAAAACAACAAAGTTGCAAAACTAACCACCTGCCAATAGGAAGGCCTGTCGTCAAGCGTCTTTTCCGCCCGCCGCAGGTGACATTGGAGACACTATAGACCTGCTGGGAAGCCCAGGCCTGAAGGGGGAGCGGGGCGTCGCTGGAGCACCAGGTACGTGCGTGCGTCGTTCCCGCCCCTTTGTGCCTGTGGCAGCCCTGAGCCCTGCGTGCGGCTCACTCAGGCACTGGCTCGCCAAGCACACCCCTGCTTGTGTGGCTGAGTCACATTTCAGGGAGTAGTTCGATGTCTTCTAGCCTGTGTGCAAACAAGACGCTGGAACTGTTTCTTAGAATAAGGCCAAAGACAAAGTCAGGAAAGCCCTCTGCGCCTGGAAGGGACATCAGAGGACAGGAAGCAAGTGATGCAGTGACCAGCGCGTCTTGTAAACGGGGAAGGGCTTAGCAGGAGGGCAGGCAGCATCGGGCCCATCCCAGGAGCGAGCAGCACACATGGGCCTGGGGGCCTCGTGTGACAACAGCACTCACTGCTCTGGTCTGAGGGTCCCTCAAGTCCAAGGCTGACATCCCTGCCCGTATGCCTCTGGGACAGGTGCCTCCCTCCTGGGGATTTTATGTCGGGGGACCCCTTCCTGCTTCACCTGCCGGGAGCCCCTCGTTCTCCTAGGGATGGCCCCAGGGGGCAAAGAGTGTGTCTGTGTGGTTGGCCAGTCGGAGGTTGCCAAGTCGCTTCTTTGTCTAGAAACATCTCCAGCGTGGACGGGGGAATCGGTCTAGCAGAGTCAGAAATGGGCCCTCGTCTGCTGGCTTCTCGGGGCTCGTTGCTGATCTAGAATTGGTCTCCCGTGGCTTTCCTCCCAGCCACGTGGGTACCCTGGACTGGCTAAATCACCCCTTCTAAAGGATTTCGGACAGTTGGGTGTGTCCCAGCAGAAACGTGAGACGATTGTACTCCGTAGTCACTGGTGATGACCTCATCTGTTCAGCAGGAAACATGTCGGGGGGAGAGAAGTTGCTCCCCTCCAGGAGTCACGGCTGTCCCCCCTTGAACGTTTCCGTGTCCCTGAACCATGGGCCCAGGAAGCACAGCCTCCCACTGTGCGCACGCCTGGGGGCCTGGATCTCAGGACTCCAGAGTCCCAGGCGCACGGGGGCCGTGACACGTGCGTCACCACCCTCGGGGTGTGCCACTTTCTCTCGGACAGCAGGGGGCACCCGAGAGGTCAGCCACAGAGCTGCCCCCTGCAGCTGAGGAGGCGACAGGGGCAGATTCGCCTACCCTCCCGGGAGGGGCATCTGGGAGCCGGGGCTCAGGCCTGTCGTGGTGGGGGAATGCAGGTGGCCGTGAAGGAGGGCGTGCCAGGCAGAGGGGGGGTTGGAGCAGATTCTCAAAACACTAAAATAATCAGTAGAAATACGAACTCCTCAGGAAGTTTTTTTCAAGCCCACGGAAACGTTAACTAGTTTCTATAAACAACAGCCTCGGAAATCTAAGGAGACCCTGGACAAAGGGGTATGGTATTTGGTTGGTCCGGAGGCTCCAAAATCATCCAGCATGCCGACCAAACGCGTGACCCAGAATAGCGTCACTGACAGGAAGGCAGCGTTTCCAAGTCCACCTGGTGACCTCTCAGAATCTGCCTCGGTGCTGGCTGAAAATGCAGATTCCAGGCCTTCCCCAGCCCTGCCGACGCGCCCCTGGAGCAGAGGCCCGCACAGGCCCGATCTCCCTGGCACATCACACGTGAAAAACCACCCTACCCAGCGATCTGCTGCCGGCCGGGCGCTCAGAACACAGTGGCCAGGGGCAACCGCAGGCGGGTGCCGTCTCCCAGTGCGTGAGGGCAGGGAATTCGGGCACAGGGTGGTTCTGACTCCGGGCCGCACCATCCGCAGGCTGGTCCGGGACGGGAGGGTCCACTCCCAAGACGGTGCCCTCGAGGAGCCATTGGCAGGACGCCTCTGCTCCTTACCACGTGGGCCTCTCCCAGCTGCCTGGGTGTACTCACAACAGGGCAGCTGGCTTTCTCCAGAGCCAGCCATCCAAAGAGGGGACAAAGGGAAAACCATGATGCATTTGATGGCCAAGAAGTGTCACGCCAGCATTTCCTCAGTGTGGCCCAGGTCAGCCCCACCCATGCACAAGGGTGTGAATACCAGGACGTGGGGCCACTGAGTTAGAGAACGTGAGTCGGGGAAGGATCGTGTTGTCAGAGAAGGATCGAGCTTGAGTCCGCAGCCCGTTCACAGCAGAAGCACGGATGTGGGACAGGCCGCGGGGAGGCAGGACCTGCTCTGTTCAGAGCAGGAACTCTGTGCTTACAGGTCTGAAGGGATTCTTCGGGGAGAGAGGAACGGCGGGCGAAGTCGGCTTCCCCGGGATAACCGGCGTGCCGGGCGTCCAAGGCCCTCCCGGACCCAAAGGGCAAACAGGTAAAATCTCCGGCGGTCACACGACTCCCTCCCCCGCACAGCTGAGCCTCAGAAGCCCCAGGCCCCCCGCACAGAGGCGGCCAGCATGCGTGTCGTCTGCTGAGACCACACTCCAGCCCAGGAGGCTGGCTCTGGCCTGTCGCCCATGACCTAGCTCTGCCTGAGCACCGAACTCGCGGAGAGGACCAAGCCGCCGGCCGCGGGGAGACGCGTGCTCGTGTGGCCCGGTCCGCCTCCCCATGACTGCAGACTGAGTCCTGGTTCCAGGACCCCTCCGCGCATTTGAATATGCGGAAACGCGTTTGCGGCTCCTGAGTTAAGATGGAAAGAGAACAGGGGACTGGTTTCGAGTCTTTTCCTTGCTGCTGCTTTTGCTTTGTTTTGCCTTGTGTGGGAGCTGGGAACCCTGACGCTAATTCTCCAGCGTCTCTGGGGTCCTCTCTGGACCCCTACTTGGCTGACGGATGAGAACAGAGGCACGCAAGCTGCTCTCTCGGCTAGGCTGAGCTACCCGCACTGAACCTGAATGTGGGGTACACTCCCGGCTGGATGGAAGGCTGTCCTTTCCCACGAAGCCCCGCCTCCTCCAGCTAGGATCTGAGTTCAGGGTTCCAGTCCCACTTAAGGATGTGTGTGTCCCCCCAGGCTTCCCAGGACTGACAGGGCTGCAGGGGCCACAGGGAGAGCCGGGGCGTGTGGGACTACCCGGCGATAAAGGAGACTACGGCTGGCCGGGGATTCGAGGCTCCCCAGGTAAGAAAGAGCATTTCTCCCTTTGCAGACCGTTAACACACAAGAGTTGCTCAGAGCAGCCCGGACGGCTGGGGAGAGGCACAGTTAGGCCCCTCTGGTCGGCACACGGGCGGTGCAGACGTGGCCAGAGGGACGGAAGCCGGTGTCCCCGATGTTCTGTCCAGGGCTTCTAGCTGCTCAATGAGCCAGGGCTGGCTGGCGCTGGGGGTCACTCGGGGTCTGTCTTGCTCAGAATGAAGGGGGCCCACCCCACACACTCACTGCCCACATCACAGGAGGAGCTGCCCCCTGCCCCCCGTGTCCTACTTTAGAAATGTTTGTCCTCGGGAATCCAGAAGCAATGGAATCATGCCAGACTGCTGGTTCCAAGCACGGTTCTTACAAACCAAACCCAGAGTGACTCAGGCGTCAGGGGGAGAAACGACAGCACTTCCAGTTTCCTCAGGGCTGTAAGGAGTCTGGAAAAGGATTCCAGAAGACAGTCTTGCTGTGAAATGCTTCTCCTGGGTGACACGGTCGTGATTGACTTACAAGTCACGCTATGCGGAATGCTTCCTGTGTGCCGGGCTTCTGAGTGAATCGGAGGGGTGACCGAGTACTAGCAGACAGAAGCGGGTCTGAGCTACTGAAGAGTTGCTTTGCTCTCCGGTGCATGGAATAACCGTGAGCAAAACCTGCACAGGTTTTCCAGGCATCCGAGGCATCAGCGGACTGCACGGCCTGCCAGGCACCAAAGGCTTTCCAGGATCCCCAGGTACCCGACGCTGCCCGGCCACACGGCCACACCCAGCAGTGGGGAAGGGGTGCTGGGGGGCATCCCGGACTTGGGGGCTCAGGGAGCAGGACGGCTTCGGGAGGGCTGTGTGGTCATCCCGGGGGCCACATGGACAGAGGGCCACGGTGGTGCTGCAGACTGAGAAGGGGTTCGGCTGCCATCGGATCTGGGACACTGAGGCGGCGTGGCTAGCCAAAATCTCCACGGCTGACCTCTGACTCTGTTCCAAGTCTTACTGTGCAGCATGGCTGTGCTGGCACTTCTGAAAATCAGCCTGGCCCAGGTGAGGATGCTGATGTTACTGCTGTTATCCCCCGCCGCAGGTGCGGACATCCACGGAGACCCCGGCTTCCCCGGTCCTGCTGGGGACAGGGGTGACCCAGGAGAAGCCAACACCAGCCCAGGCCCTTTCGGAGCCCCGGGACAGAAGGGGGAACGAGGCGAGCCAGGTGAGGCTAAGCACCGCCCAGTAGCACCACTTGCACAACCAGACCCAGGGTGTCTGTGAGCTCAAGGGACGAGGTGCGGAGCGCACATTGGTAGTGCTGGTCGCTCCGCAGAACCTCTTAGCCTGCCCCCACCATCGTACTTGTTATCACCTGCGGGGGGGTAGTTACTGGAGTGAGGATCTAGGGTCAGTCCACCCGCACGTCTCTAGTCAGGGGTGAGGATCTAGGGTCAGTCCACCCGCACGTCTCTAGTCAGGGGCGAGGATCTAGGGTCAGTCCACGCACGTCTCTAGTCGGGGGCGAGGATCTAGGGTCAGTCCACCCGCACGTCTCTAATCGGGGGTGAGGATCTAGGGTCAGTCCACCAGCACGTCTGTAGTCGGGGGCGAGGATCTAGGGTCAGTCCACCAGCACGTCTGTAGTCGGGGGCGAGGATCTAGGGTCAGTCCACCCGCACGTCTCTAGTCGGGGGCAAGGATCTAGGGTCAGTCCACCAGCATGTCTGTAGTCGGGGGTGAGGATCTAGGGTCAGTCCACCCGCACGTCTCTAGTCGGGGGTGAGGATCTAGGGTCAGTCCACCAGCACGTCTGTAGTCGGGGGCGAGGATCTAGGGTCAGTCCACCAGCACATCTCTAGTCAGGGGCGAGGATCTAGGGTCAGTCCACCAGCACGTCTCTAGTCGGGGGTGAGGATCTAGGGTCAGTCCACCCGCACATCTCTAGTCAGGGGCGAGGATCTAGGGTCAGTCCACCAGCACATCTCTAGTCAGGGGCGAGGATCTAGGGTCAGTCCACCAGCACATCTCTAGTTGGGGGTGAGGATCTAGGGTCAGTCCACCCGCACGTCTCTAGTCAGGGGCGAGGATCTAGGGTCAGTCCACCAGCACGTCTCCAGGCAGAGGCGAGGCTCTAGGGTCAGTCCACCAGCACGTCTCTAGGCAGAGGCGAGGCTCTAGGGCTCTAGGGTCAGTCCACCAGCACGTCTCTAGGCAGAGGTGAGGCTCTAGGGTCAGTGCCCGTGACTTTGAAGCCAGGTGCCTGCATGTGTATTCTTGTTCTGCCTCTTGTTTGGTGCGACCTTAGACGTGGCTTTGTTTATAAACTGAGGATAAAACACACCTGGGGGTCGAGGGGATTCAGTGAGTTAATACAGATGAAGCTCTTACAGGAGCCCAGCGAGCAATGCCGGCTTCTCTAGAAGTCCTCAAAGCAGCTTGTTTTCAGAGGGTCCTGCTTGTTAGGGCATCTGCCTTCTAGAAGGGGTCAGGGAACACAGCATGGGATACGGAGGTGAGACCTGGGACAGAGGGAAGCAAGAGGCATAGGTCCTGCGTGGTGCCCGCCGTCCTGCCCGTAGACTGTGCTCTCGACACCTCCATGACTGCTCCCTGTGTGGCGATGGGTGCCGATGCCTGCTGCACGCCGCATGCCGTTCAGGCTCCAACCCTGGCAACGGGGACATTATGGTTTCCACCGGGGCAGAAATCGCCTCTCTTATTCCCGTTCACACCTCACTGAAATGCCTGCCCCAGAGTTCAGTGTCCGATAACTACCTGTTGGGGAAGAATCCTGCGGCCCTGTCCGTGCTCCGGAGCGTCCCTGGCTTTACCGCTGCTCATCCCACTGCACGTTGTCCATGAAGCGTGTTTCTCAAACCTTTGTCGCCCTGCTGGAGGCCTCTGTGGTCCATCCAAGGGACCTGGAATGTACAGGCGCCCTAACAGTCCTGAGGCCTAGTGGCCCTTCTTCAAGCAGCCCCANCTCTAGGGTCAGTCCACCAGCACCTCTCTAGGCAGAGGCGAGGCTCTAGGGTCAGTCCACCAGCACCTCTCTAGGCAGAGGCGAGGCTCTAGGGTCAGTCCACCAGCACCTCTCTAGGCAGAGGCGAGGCTCTAGGGTCAGTCCACCAGCACCTCTCTAGGCAGAGGCGAGGCTCTAGGGTCAGTCCACCAGCACCTCTCTAGGCAGAGGCGAGGCTCTAGGGTCAGTCCACCAGCACCTCTCTAGGCAGAGGCGAGGCTCTAGGGTCAGTCCACCAGCACCTCTCTAGGCAGAGGCGAGGCTCTAGGGTCAGTCCACCAGCACCTCTCTAGGCAGAGGCGAGGCTCTAGGGTCAGTCCACCAGCACCTCTCTAGGCAGAGGCGAGGCTCTAGGGTCAGTCCACCAGCACCTCTCTAGGCAGAGGCGAGGCTCTAGGGTCAGTCCACCAGCACCTCTCTAGGCAGAGGCGAGGCTCTAGGGTCAGTCCACCAGCACCTCTCTAGGCAGAGGCGAGGCTCTAGGGTCAGTCCACCAGCACCTCTCTAGGCAGAGGCGAGGCTCTAGGGTCAGTCCACCAGCACCTCTCTAGGCAGAGGCGAGGCTCTAGGGTCAGTCCACCAGCACCTCTCTAGGCAGAGGCGAGGCTCTAGGGTCAGTCCACCAGCACCTCTCTAGGCAGAGGCGAGGCTCTAGGGTCAGTCCACCAGCACCTCTCTAGGCAGAGGCGAGGCTCTAGGGTCAGTCCACCAGCACCTCTCTAGGCAGAGGCGAGGCTCTAGGGTCAGTCCACCAGCACCTCTCTAGGCAGAGGCGAGGCTCTAGGGTCAGTCCACCAGCACCTCTCTAGGCAGAGGCGAGGCTCTAGGGTCAGTCCACCAGCACCTCTCTAGGCAGAGGCGAGGCTCTAGGGTCAGTCCACCAGCACCTCTCTAGGCAGAGGCGAGGCTCTAGGGTCAGTCCACCAGCACCTCTCTAGGCAGAGGCGAGGCTCTAGGGTCAGTCCACCAGCACCTCTCTAGGCAGAGGCGAGGCTCTAGGGTCAGTCCACCAGCACCTCTCTAGGCAGAGGCGAGGCTCTAGGGTCAGTCCACCAGCACCTCTCTAGGCAGAGGCGAGGCTCTAGGGTCAGTCCACCAGCACCTCTCTAGGCAGAGGCGAGGCTCTAGGGTCAGTCCACCAGCACCTCTCTAGGCAGAGGCGAGGCTCTAGGGTCAGTCCACCAGCACCTCTCTAGGCAGAGGCGAGGCTCTAGGGTCAGTCCACCAGCACCTCTCTAGGCAGAGGCGAGGCTCTAGGGTCAGTCCACCAGCACCTCTCTAGGCAGAGGCGAGGCTCTAGGGTCAGTCCACCAGCACCTCTCTAGGCAGAGGCGAGGCTCTAGGGTCAGTCCACCAGCACCTCTCTAGGCAGAGGCGAGGCTCTAGGGTCAGTCCACCAGCACCTCTCTAGGCAGAGGCGAGGCTCTAGGGTCAGTCCACCAGCACCTCTCTAGGCAGAGGCGAGGCTCTAGGGTCAGTCCACCAGCACCTCTCTAGGCAGAGGCGAGGCTCTAGGGTCAGTCCACCAGCACCTCTCTAGGCAGAGGCGAGGCTCTAGGGTCAGTCCACCAGCACCTCTCTAGGCAGAGGCGAGGCTCTAGGGTCAGTCCACCAGCACCTCTCTAGGCAGAGGCGAGGCTCTAGGGTCAGTCCACCAGCACCTCTCTAGGCAGAGGCGAGGCTCTAGGGTCAGTCCACCAGCACCTCTCTAGGCAGAGGCGAGGCTCTAGGGTCAGTCCACCAGCACCTCTCTAGGCAGAGGCGAGGCTCTAGGGTCAGTCCACCAGCACCTCTCTAGGCAGAGGCGAGGCTCTAGGGTCAGTCCACCAGCACCTCTCTAGGCAGAGGCGAGGCTCTAGGGTCAGTCCACCAGCACCTCTCTAGGCAGAGGCGAGGCTCTAGGGTCAGTCCACCAGCACCTCTCTAGGCAGAGGCGAGGCTCTAGGGTCAGTCCACCAGCACCTCTCTAGGCAGAGGCGAGGCTCTAGGGTCAGTCCACCAGCACCTCTCTAGGCAGAGGCGAGGCTCTA
The DNA here is from genome assembly GCF_002007445.2 of Ailuropoda melanoleuca. Taxonomy (NCBI): domain Eukaryota; kingdom Metazoa; phylum Chordata; class Mammalia; order Carnivora; family Ursidae; genus Ailuropoda; species Ailuropoda melanoleuca. Next base: position 138,815,189 of record NC_048224.1, read on the forward strand.
GGGTCAGTCCACCAGCACCTCTCTAGGCAGAGGCGAGGCTCTAGGGTCAGTCCACCAGCACCTCTCTAGGCAGAGGCGAGGCTCTAGGGTCAGTCCACCAGCACCTCTCTAGGCAGAGGCGAGGCTCTAGGGTCAGTCCACCAGCACCTCTCTAGGCAGAGGCGAGGCTCTAGGGTCAGTCCACCAGCACCTCTCTAGGCAGAGGCGAGGCTCTAGGGTCAGTCCACCAGCACCTCTCTAGGCAGAGGCGAGGCTCTAGGGTCAGTCCACCAGCACCTCTCTAGGCAGAGGCGAGGCTCTAGGGTCAGTCCACCAGCACCTCTCTAGGCAGAGGCGAGGCTCTAGGGTCAGTCCACCAGCACCTCTCTAGGCAGAGGCGAGGCTCTAGGGTCAGTCCACCAGCACCTCTCTAGGCAGAGGCGAGGCTCTAGGGTCAGTCCACCAGCACCTCTCTAGGCAGAGGCGAGGCTCTAGGGTCAGTCCACCAGCACCTCTCTAGGCAGAGGCGAGGCTCTAGGGTCAGTCCACCAGCACCTCTCTAGGCAGAGGCGAGGCTCTAGGGTCAGTCCACCAGCACCTCTCTAGGCAGAGGCGAGGCTCTAGGGTCAGTCCACCAGCACCTCTCTAGGCAGAGGCGAGGCTCTAGGGTCAGTCCACCAGCACCTCTCTAGGCAGAGGCGAGGCTCTAGGGTCAGTCCACCAGCACCTCTCTAGGCAGAGGCGAGGCTCTAGGGTCAGTCCACCAGCACCTCTCTAGGCAGAGGCGAGGCTCTAGGGTCAGTCCACCAGCACCTCTCTAGGCAGAGGCGAGGCTCTAGGGTCAGTCCACCAGCACCTCTCTAGGCAGAGGCGAGGCTCTAGGGTCAGTCCACCAGCACCTCTCTAGGCAGAGGCGAGGCTCTAGGGTCAGTCCACCAGCACCTCTCTAGGCAGAGGCGAGGCTCTAGGGTCAGTCCACCAGCACCTCTCTAGGCAGAGGCGAGGCTCTAGGGTCAGTCCACCAGCACCTCTCTAGGCAGAGGCGAGGCTCTAGGGTCAGTCCACCAGCACCTCTCTAGGCAGAGGCGAGGCTCTAGGGTCAGTCCACCAGCACCTCTCTAGGCAGAGGCGAGGCTCTAGGGTCAGTCCACCAGCACCTCTCTAGGCAGAGGCGAGGCTCTAGGGTCAGTCCACCAGCACCTCTCTAGGCAGAGGCGAGGCTCTAGGGTCAGTCCACCAGCACCTCTCTAGGCAGAGGCGAGGCTCTAGGGTCAGTCCACCAGCACCTCTCTAGGCAGAGGCGAGGCTCTAGGGTCAGTCCACCAGCACCTCTCTAGGCAGAGGCGAGGCTCTAGGGTCAGTCCACCAGCACCTCTCTAGGCAGAGGCGAGGCTCTAGGGTCAGTCCACCAGCACCTCTCTAGGCAGAGGCGAGGCTCTAGGGTCAGTCCACCAGCACCTCTCTAGGCAGAGGCGAGGCTCTAGGGTCAGTCCACCAGCACCTCTCTAGGCAGAGGCGAGGCTCTAGGGTCAGTCCACCAGCACCTCTCTAGGCAGAGGCGAGGCTCTAGGGTCAGTCCACCAGCACCTCTCTAGGCAGAGGCGAGGCTCTAGGGTCAGTCCACCAGCACCTCTCTAGGCAGAGGCGAGGCTCTAGGGTCAGTCCACCAGCACCTCTCTAGGCAGAGGCGAGGCTCTAGGGTCAGTCCACCAGCACCTCTCTAGGCAGAGGCGAGGCTCTAGGGTCAGTCCACCAGCACCTCTCTAGGCAGAGGCGAGGCTCTAGGGTCAGTCCACCAGCACCTCTCTAGGCAGAGGCGAGGCTCTAGGGTCAGTCCACCAGCACCTCTCTAGGCAGAGGCGAGGCTCTAGGGTCAGTCCACCAGCACCTCTCTAGGCAGAGGCGAGGCTCTAGGGTCAGTCCACCAGCACCTCTCTAGGCAGAGGCGAGGCTCTAGGGTCAGTCCACCAGCACGTCTCTAGGCAGAGGCGAGGCTCTAGGGCTCTAGGGTCAGTCCACCAGCACGTCTCTAGGCAGAGGTGAGGCTCTAGGGTCAGTGCCCGTGACTTTGAAGCCAGGTGCCTGCATGTGTATTCTTGTTCTGCCTCTTGTTTGGTGCGACCTTAGACGTGGCTTTGTTTATAAACTGAGGATAAAACACACCTGGGGGTCGAGGGGATTCAGTGAGTTAATACAGATGAAGCTCTTACAGGAGCCCAGCGAGCAATGCCGGCTTCTCTAGAAGTCCTCAAAGCAGCTTGTTTTCAGAGGGTCCTGCTTGTTAGGGCATCTGCCTTCTAGAAGGGGTCAGGGAACACAGCATGGGATACGGAGGTGAGACCTGGGACAGAGGGAAGCAAGAGGCATAGGTCCTGCGTGGTGCCCGCCGTCCTGCCCGTAGACTGTGCTCTCGACACCTCCATGACTGCTCCCTGTGTGGCGATGGGTGCCGATGCCTGCTGCACGCCGCATGCCGTTCAGGCTCCAACCCTGGCAACGGGGACATTATGGTTTCCACCGGGGCAGAAATCGCCTCTCTTATTCCCGTTCACACCTCACTGAAATGCCTGCCCCAGAGTTCAGTGTCCGATAACTACCTGTTGGGGAAGAATCCTGCGGCCCTGTCCGTGCTCCGGAGCGTCCCTGGCTTTACCGCTGCTCATCCCACTGCACGTTGTCCATGAAGCGTGTTTCTCAAACCTTTGTCGCCCTGCTGGAGGCCTCTGTGGTCCATCCAAGGGACCTGGAATGTACAGGCGCCCTAACAGTCCTGAGGCCTAGTGGCCCTTCTTCAAGCAGCCCCACGACCTGGTGGCTTCTGCACAGACGGGTGGTGCTGCCCGCTGGGCCGCAGCCTCTGGCCGTGATCAGGGAAGGTGACTCCACTAAGACATCCTCGTTGACCCTGAGCTGAAACAGGGACCTCAGTGGGGACCCCGGGATTCCGCCCCTTCTGCTCATCTGGGAGGGATGCCAGTACTGATTTGGGGTCACCAGTCGGTCTTAGTAGGCGGATTGGCAAGGACAGACCGTGAGCAGTGAGGACCCGCTCTGTAAAGCTACGGAAGGGTGGCTGCAGGGGGCACTGAAAGCATCCGCGTGGCCCAAAGGCCTCGTGCCGCCAGGACTGGAGCCTCTGGTCCCAGCACCAGTGCTGGTGAGCAACAGAGCCAACCTCTCAGGGCCACGCGCCACCCACAGTAGCGGCATCGCTGAGCTCGATGCGTGGGGGCCTCTGGGCAGCAGGAGGGGCTGGTGGCCTCCCCGGACCTGGCCTCGAGCCCCTCCCATCACGGCCTCTCCTTGGCGGCCCTGCTCCGGGACAGGAAGTGGCAGGGAGGGGAAACCAGCAATCGGAATGTGGGGTGCTGATGCTCATACGGACTTCCATTTCCCTCCCAAGGGGAACGAGGCCCAGTCGGGAGTCCAGGACTTCAGGGTTTCCCAGGCATCACCCCCCCTTCCAACATGTCTGGCTCGCCCGGTGACAAAGGGGCGCCGGGCATATTTGGCCTGGAAGGTAAGCAGGACTCCCGTTCCCGCGGGGGCAGGAGCTGGCGGGGACCGGGCTACCCTGGGGATGGAACAGACTTCGTTTGCACCGGGAGGACATGTGTGAGGTGAAATAAGGCAGACACAAAAGGACGGGCGCTGTGTGATGCCACGGGTGCAAGGTCCCGAGAGCGCTCAGATCCACAGGCGGGGCTGGGGGTGGCGGTGGAGAGTCGCCGACTCATGGGGACGGAGCTTCCGTTTGGGAAGACGAGAAAGTTCTGCGGGGCACGGTGGTGTCGGCCGCTCAGCACAGTGGATGTACGTACGGACCCCAAACCACAGGCTTAGAAACGGTTAAAACGCTAAGTTTTAGCTTACGTATACGAAAGAAGTCATTCAGCGCCAGACTGGCTAAAGACTCCCCCCAAACGGGGGACTTTGCGTCTGGCCCCCTGGGCGCCTCCTGCAGCACGTCCTGGAGCCCGCGCCTTCCTTCCATATAACTTCTTTCTTGTGATACACGTCGATAGGTTATCAAGGGCCCCCCGGGCCACCCGGGCCTGCTGCTCTTCCTGGAACCAAAGGAGATGAGGGGAACCCAGGAGCTCTGGGAAACCCCGGGACCAAAGGATGGGGCGGGGACCCCGGGCCCCAAGGCCGACCCGGTGTGTTCGGTCTCCCGGGAGAGAAAGGTAATGGTGTCCCCGCTGAAGGCTCCTCCTCTCGAGGAGGCTGGCGGCACTGGTCAGGGATGGCTGGAGTCCCCAGCCAGACAGGCGAGGCCTGCAAGTCCTGCTTGTCTTGAAGGGCCCAGAGGGGAGCCGGGATTCATGGGAAACACAGGAGCCACCGGGACTGTGGGCGACAGAGGCCCCAAGGGACCCAAGGGAGACCGAGGCCTTCCAGGTAAGTGGCCATTCGCACCCCTGCAGAGCCCCCATCTCAGGCTGGCTGCCACCAGGAGTGGGTCTCGGGACTATCCCTGCCTCTCAGGCTTGGGGACCCCTCTAAGGGCACCCTCTGTCATGGGGACCTACCGTCGCCCCCACTGGAACGTGGTGAGTGACATGAATTGCCGAAAGGGCTGAGCGACCTCTCGGGTTATTATCCATCTCGTCTCTGGAGACCAGGATGGTTCTGGAAACCTCCACCATTGGGTTCAACGGATAAAACAATGGAACACAGATGGGAGCAAGAAAGCGAAGGGGTTCTCTTGTGCCAACTGGGCTTTCTTTTCCCTTTCCAGGTGCCCCTGGTTCCGTGGGATCCCCTGGGATTGCAGGAATCCCCCAGAAGATTTCCGTCCAGCCGGGGCCAGTGGGTCCGCAGGGAAGGAGAGGCCCCCCGGGGGCGCAGGGAGAGATGGGGCCCCAGGGCCCCCCAGGAGAACCAGGTGGGAGCCCTGCTGCCGAGCCACCGGGGAAAGGCTCCTTTTCCCATTTGCTTTGTCTTCACTTGGGTTTTCCGGCTGAAAAGCCTTGTTCAGCAGCAGTGATGCTGAACGTCGTCACTCGTCCCGTGCTAGTCACGCTTGTTTCTGTGGCCCTGCAGGTTTCCGCGGGGCTCCCGGGAAGGCGGGGCCCCAGGGGAGAGGTGGTGTGTCTGCTATTCCCGGATTCCGAGGAGACCAGGGGCCCATGGGACAGCAGGGGCCGGTGGGCCAGGAAGGTGAGTGATGGACGGCGAACGGACTGTGGTATTCGGGGAGGGATGAAGGAAAGTCAAGACCAGCAGAGAGGAGAGGCCAAGGCAGCAGCAGCGGTGGGACAGCCTGTGAGGAAGTGATGACAAGTGACAGTGTCCATGGAGGGGAAGGGTACAGCCTTTCTGGATCAGCCAGGACGGCGGATTCAAATGTTTGAAGGGTCACCTTGCTGAAAGGCAGACTGGACGTTCTGCTGGGCTCTGGGGGCAGAATCGCCCCTGGGCGGGTGTCATGGGAGGCAGATTTCTAACCCAGAAATGGCCCACGTGTGCAGTGAGCTGCCTGTCCCGAAAGGTCCTCCCAGGGGGGCCTGGCTCCCGGGGCAGAGGAGACCTGTGTGTTGGGTGGGCACTGGACTGCAGCGCTCTGAGCCCTTCTGGCTCCAAGTGTTGCAACACCCGGCCCCTGGCTCAGGCCGCTGGTGGATCAGGTCGTCCACAGGAGGCTTTCCGTCTGCAAGGGGCGGAGCCAGTGCGGGCTGGGCTTTGGGGAGAAAGCAGGCAGCAGCCTCAAGAACCGAGGATGTCAGCCACATGCCGTGGGCTGAGGTCCACGCAGCCACTGGAAGGCGGCCGCTGTCTCTCGGGTTCCAGGGGAGCCGGGCCGCCCGGGGACCCCCGGCCTGCCGGGCATGCCGGGCCGCAGCGTCAGCATCGGCTACCTGCTGGTGAAGCACAGCCAGACGGACCAGGAGCCCATGTGCCCCGTGGGCATGAAGACGCTGTGGAGCGGGTACAGCCTCCTGTACTTCGAAGGCCAGGAGAAAGCCCACAACCAGGACCTGGGTAGGTACCGCCGCCGTGCCTGGGCCGGCCCACGAGCTTCTGCAGGCACTCGGACGGCCCAGCCCCTCCTGACCCAGGGCACCAGCAGTCCACACCCTGGGGCTGCAGAAAAGACTAATGACCTTTGAAAGCTCTAAACCTCAGTCACGGCCCCAGCGGCCTGCGCAGCTCCGGTGTGCTCTCCTGGTGCCGCCCCCCGCCCCCCACCCGGGGTGCTGGCCCTGCTCCCTGCAGACCACCAGCTGCTTCGGCAGCTCTGAAAGCGGGCTGGGGCGAGGCCGGGTCTCACGCAGAAACCCCGGGAGAGCAGATACGAATGTGTGTGCACAGATGTATTCATGTAAGCCTGGTCACCAGAAGGAATTAAACTGACTTCCAAGCACACAGAAGGCATGTGGCAAGCACCCGCTAGAAGGAGGGGTGTGCGGGGAGGGCGCCTTTGTGGCGTCTGTGGCGGGACGGTGGTGGGGAACCTGTCTGGCAGAACCCCGATGGTTTGTGCTCGTTCCTGTCTACACGTTCTGCCTCCAAACGAAGTCTAACAGAAACGAAAGCGGGGCCGAGGCAAGCAGGGCCGGGCCTACGCTGCAGAGTGGGGAACAGGCCAGGGGCAGGCCCCAGAGCGCGGGCGGGCTTGCTGCGGGTGCTGCACGGTGGGCTCTAAGCTCGGGCAGTGCCTGGGAGGTCGGAAGCCGGCTCTGCTCAATCCTCACTCCGGCCCACCCTGAGAGAGTCGACCTCAGTACCTGGCGCTGTGGAATTACCTGGGGGAGGAAGGGGTGCAGCCAGCAGTCCTTCTAGGCGGGCCCCTCAGGGTGTGGTGAGCCAGGCCCTCGTCTGGGATCCCATCAGGGGATTCTTAGGGCTGGGGCATTAAGACCCCCCACCACAGGCCTCCGCCAGGGTGCTCGTTCATAAAGACCCGCTCCCTGCCAACCAGGCCTCATCCAGAGGCAAGCGTGAGAACTTCTAAAAGGACAGGGCCGTCTGCTCCGAAACAAGGAATTGCTGGGCTCAGTCTGGTCCCCCGGGCAGGTCTGAGCTCCGCCAGGCGGCTGCTGGGCGGGGATTGACATGGGGCCTCGGGACCTGCCCAGGCCTGGGGAGCAGCACCCCAGCCCCGTTCAGCAGTGACCCCTCTCCACAGGTCTGGCGGGCTCCTGCCTGGCTCGGTTCAGCACCATGCCCTTCCTGTACTGCAACCCCGGTGATGTGTGCTACTATGCCAGCCGAAATGACAAGTCCTACTGGCTGTCCACCACCGCCCCGCTGCCCATGATGCCTGTGGCCGAGGAGGACATCAAGCCCTACATCAGCCGCTGCTCCGTGTGCGAGGCCCCAGCCGTCGCCATAGCGGTACACAGCCAAGATGTCTCCATCCCCCACTGCCCAGCCGGATGGCGGAGTCTGTGGATTGGATACTCCTTCCTCATGGTACGTAGTACTTGCCCACTTTCTCTCTGAGCTTGGAACTGGGTGAAAATCTAGTTCCTCTCACCAAACACACCCTGCCTAGGGAAGCAAGAACAGCTGCCTTTGTAAGAATAATCACACAGGACAGTTGTTCAGGTTGTGCACTGCACAAGGGTGGCTGGCCCAGGAGATGAGAGCAGGAATACAGCCTGCAATTTTGCCTGCACTTTGCTAACTGGGCCATGTTAGGCATGGGCTGCCCCCACCCAGAAGGGGCCCATTAACTTGCCACCAGGACTTTATGCGGGGTGTAATGAGGATAAACTGGGCTACCATGATAGCAACCCCAAAGTTTTCTTGCTTACTCTGCCATGGCAGGGAGAAAGGAAAGTCCAGCGGGGAGAGTGGGCCTTCTGTTGCATTGATAGTTATTATAAGTGTCAGAACTCCAACTATATTGACTAGATGCCCAATGTGTTAAATATTTCATAAATTATATAAATATCTGTAAGTTGTAGGAAAAGATAAATTTGCTGTTTTACTGTTTTTAGAAGTATTAGTGCTGCAGTCATTTGAAGCAACAGAATCCTGTGTTTTGTGCAAAGACAGGCAAGCTGTCTACTTCTCAAGGTCACTCTATAAGGTGACTTCTGAGGACAGACAGGAAAACCCCTTTGGGTTGCACGTGTCCATCAGGGGGCCTCCGCGTCAGAGGAGTAAGCTGCGGTCCCTCAGATTTTTAAACCTGCATTAGAAATTCAAAAATAAGAACTGAGCTGCTCCTTTGCAAAGGGAGTGATGTGGCCACAGCTCTGAGTCTCCCGGCAGGGCGCTTCCTCCTGACCGCGGCTGGACGGCTCCCTCCCGCTGTCCTTCCACTCTGCCCGGCCAGGCCTCCGCTCCTTCACACCAAGGGCAGCGCGGCGGCTCTGGGCTGGGGGGCTCCTGCGTTCTGGGAGCGGGAGACTCCAAGGCTGTTTGTTCCTCTGGTTTTGTGTAGAGAGGTTAAGCCAGGTTCCCTGCCCAGCGCATCCCAGCACAGTCTCCCGTGCTCCCCGGAACCCGTAGCTGAGAGCACTCTCGTTGCACAAAGCTCGGCCTGCGCCTCCAAGCCAAATGGCGCGTGTCTGCTGCGCCTCCCGTGCGCCTTAACAAGGGCTGCGGCATTGATGAGACCAGGAGAAAGGGTCCCTCTGATTGGAACAATAACTATCACACAAGTTAGGCGTTGGTCACAGACAAATCAGCAAGTGGGGGTTTTCCAAACCACTCCCATCCGCTCTTCATAAACACAAGCTGTGGAGGCGCCCAGAGGGGCCACTGTCTTTGGTCCTAATTTTTACCTTCCCGACCTCACAGGCCGACCCTCACGTTGACTTTATTTTTCCTTTAAAAAAGGTCACATTTTGGGGTCTCTCCTGCCAGGCAAGCACTTCATTCTTTGGGTGGGTGATGCGGGAGACAGTATTTTCCCCCAGATGAAGTCAGCCGCATCCACTGGCGATAACCTGCTTCTGTTGTTGTTCTTTTTTTTTTAATAATATTTTTTATTATATTATGTTAGTTACTTAACCACACATGGTGGGCGTCGGCTTACGTCCCTGGACCCGCACCTGCCGCGCCTGTGCCGGGGGCTGCGGTCCGCGGGCCCGCCACACCCCGCTAGCCACGCCCCTCCCCCGCTTAGCCACGCCCTGCCCTGCTTAGCCCCGCCCCTAGCCTTAAAGAGAGCAAGGCAGGCGGGCTGGCTGTGTGGGGACGAGGGCAGGTGCGCCGGGTCCCGGGTGCGGGGAGGGGCGGAGTGCAGCCGAGCCCCCGGGCCGCCCCGATGGGCGCGCTCACCGCCCTGCCCTGTGTCCCTCTGCGCAGCACACGGCCGCCGGCGACGAAGGTGGCGGCCAGTCGCTGGTGTCGCCGGGCAGCTGCCTGGAGGACTTCCGCGCCACGCCCTTCATCGAGTGCAACGGGGGCCGCGGGACCTGCCACTACTACGCCAACAAGTACAGCTTCTGGCTCACCACCATCCCCGAGCAGAGCTTCCAGGGCGCGCCCTCGGCCGACACGCTCAAGGCGGGGCTCATCCGCACGCACATCAGCCGCTGCCAGGTGTGCATGAAGAACCTGTGAGCGGCCGCGCGCAGCCGGGGCCACTGTGGTGCTTACTCTTAACTTATTACCTCGGAGGACGCTCCAGAACGGATCTCCTTCCTTTCTTGAAGATCCGTGGAAAGGCTACCAAAGGCATCCGGCACCGGCGCGAACACCAAACAGCCCCGGTCGCGCGCAGGTGCCGGCCCCCCCCCGCCGCAGGGGCTGCTCCCGCCCCAGCTCCCCCGCCCCGCCGCACTAGACCGTCACGCACTAGGCGTCGCTAGCTTCCTCCTGTACCCGTGCAGTCACTGTGCTTCCGGGCGCCCCCGACCGCCTGCCCAACTCACTGAACCGGGCGGTGTAGGTAAAGGAGGCCGACGCAGCCCAGGGCTCCTGAACTTGCCGCCGCGGTCCCACTGCACCGGCAGCTCTGTTTTCTCCCAAAGACCACCGTTGCGAATTCGAGTCCGCTCAGGAAGGCCACGTGTGCCTTTTATTTTAAAAGACTTCGATGGTCCCGCCCAGCTGCCTTCCCCCACGTCCTTACAGACCACCAGGTTTGGCCCAACTCAGCCGACCTTCCGGCACCTGTTGTCAGCCACGCCACCTGGCGGCACCCTCGAGAATCCACGGCCCCAGGTGGCCCCGGGGACGGACCCTCTTTCCTTGGTGACTTGTACGCCTCTGACTTATCTAACCTCTGTAACGACCACAGAATAAAAGTTGGTTTTAAACTTTTTATACCCCGAGTTGCTGGCCGTGTTCATTCACGTCGGAGAGCACAGGTGGCCGGCACGGGCCCCCTAGCTGCGTCTGGGCCCCCGCTGCGCTTCTCCCGAGTTCCCGAGGACGTGAACCCAAGCCTGTGGCGCTGCCGTTCACTTGCTGCCATTCATGTCTCAGGGAGCCGTGTGTGCTCAGACACCCCAACCACCACTCGCGGGAGGTGGGGGGATGGTCGCTGAACAGACACCCTTGCGGAGTCATTCAGTTCTCACCTGACACCCCAGATCGGATCTCCATATTTCCACGAAAGCTCCCAGGCCCATTCTGGCTTCAGTTTCTCTGGAACCTGACTGGTCTTTGGGAGCCCAGCTCAGAATTTATTTTTACGCTTTAAAATTCAATCTCACAGTGAACGTTTCGAAGAACAATTTGCACGTCACTAAGTAAGTATTCCGCCTGATAACGTCATTTGAAATGTATCAGCAACCATCTTGACTTGCCTCCCTNGAACCCAAGCCTGTGGCGCTGCCGTTCACTTGCTGCCATTCATGTCTCAGGGAGCCGTGTGTGCTCAGACACCCCAACCACCACTCGCGGGAGGTGGGGGGATGGTCGCTGAACAGACACACTTGCGGAGTCATTCAGTTCTCACCTGACACCCCAGATCGGATCTCCATATTTCCACGAAAGCTCCCAGGCCCATTCTGGCTTCAGTTTCTCTGGAACCTGACTGGTCTTTGGGAGCCCAGCTCAGAATTTATTTTTACGCTTTAAAATTCAATCTCACAGTGAACGTTTCGAAGAACAATTTGCACGTCACTAAGTAAGTATTCCGCCTGATAACGTCATTTGAAATGTATCAGCAACCATCTTGACTTGCCTCCCTCAGAAGCTGACCGGGACAAGGACTCTGCACAGGAGGGTTATTCGGGGACATGAGTCCCAATCAGGGAATGGAGGAGGCCCGGCAGAGTGAACCCAGGAAGGAGGACACCTTCCTAAGGGGGTTATCGCCATGGGCAATTTAGGGCTCTGTCCTGTGGGAACCCACCGAGGAAGGCCACAGAAGGAGCCTCAGCCTGGGCAGCCAAGGCACGGAAAAGGGACGTCTCCCCCGCCAGCTCTTGTCCCCCGCGGTCAGGGGTTGCCGCGGCTGTCCGGTCCCCTGCACTCCCAGGTGCGCGGGCTGAGCAGAACCCCAGGTGGAGGTACTGGAGGGGCAGCAAAGCTAACGTAAGGTGCCGTGGGCTACACCTGTACGCAGATGGTTGCCATAGCAACAGCCACAGCGCCCCATGGGATGTGAGGCTTAAGACCAGGATTTGAAAGATGCCCAGCACAGCAACCCCCAAACAAATCTCAACGGAAGCAGCTGTTGATTCTGTTCATTCTGGACTCCAGTCCTCAGGATCAAGGGCAGCCTCCAAGTGTGTCCCAGTCCAGAAGACGGCAGCTTGACTTGGCTTGAGTGTGATGCCATGAAGGACAGGGCGCTGGGGACCCACATCCTCCCTAGCGGGACAAAACCCCCAGTGGCCTCTGATGCCCTCTCCATCTGCAGACTGATCCTTGAGGGGGGCTTGCAGAACACAGGCCAACTCACGGGAGCCTTGCCTCCCGTCCACAGGTCAAGTTCAAGAGCAAAGGGCGGCGGGGCTGGAGGCCAGCTCCAAGGTGTGGGTTGTGTGATAACATAAACTGGCCTTCTTGCAGCTGTTCCCATAGGCCATCTGAGCATAGGGGTCAGAGTCCACCCTCCCCGCGGTGGGTGTGGGGGGACCCATGTTCTTCCTGGAGCTGACTTACCCCTAATTCTACACTTAGGAGAAGGGAGGGTTACTGCAGAACTTCTGGAAAGGGGATTCTTGGATTATGGTGACTCTGGAGGGGTCTCCCTCCCTACCCCAGGCATAGGAACCCCTCCCACCCCCCTTGGAGGCAGGAACATGTGAAGTGAGGCCATCAGAGGGCTGGGCCGGGGAGGAGGGTGGGAAGTGTCCGGGAGATGCATACACACTATCCTGGGGACGACGGTGGCCCCCTCCCCAAGCCAACCCACCCCGCTCAACTCGCCCAGACGGTCAGCCCCCACGCACTGCTGCTGGGCTGCCAGGCCTTCCCAGCGCAAGCAGCCCGACGCAGGGGCCTCAGGGGCGCCCCTCTGGTCGTGGGCAGCAAGTGCACAACAGACCCGACCTTGCGAGGGGGACACAGTGGCAGCACACGGAACAAGGTGCGTGAAGCCGAGTCGGGTCTGTGAGGAAACCGGGTGCTGGCAGGGGCGGGGTTGCTGGACACCCGGGTGTGGGTTTTCCTGGCACGGAGGCAGCTCTGTCGAAACCAAGCTCAAAAATGACAAAGTTGTACTTTTAAGAAGCCAGCCTTGTAGCCTGTGAAGAGGGGGAAACCGGGCTCCCAGCACCCGGAATACAACATTCCCAGCCAGAAACATCCCTGCTGTTGCTGCCCCGCACGACGCCTCAGGGTGCCAGAAACATCCAAGGAAGAAGTGTTGAGAAGGCCTCCATTGATGGGAGGACAGCAGAACCAGGGAGAAATCTGCAGTGACGGCTCTGACACAAGACACAGCAGGTTAACCGGGCTGTCCGTGGCCTCCCCGCCCCCAGCAGAGGAAAAGCAGGAACATTCAAGGTCACCAGCTCAAACCCACATCCAGCCCAGAAATCCCGTGTCTCCACCAGCTGCCTCACCCACCCGAGCGACCTGACCCTTCCCCAGCACTGACCTGCTTCCCTGCGTGGGAACTGGGCCCATGCAGTCAGAGCTCGGAACCCACGAGCAGGCTCAGACCCAAGCACCAGGCTGGCATCCGAGATCCCCGTGAGTCAGAGCCCAGCGTGACGTCTATTTTTAGGACAACCATCAAGGGTGATATGCTTCTGTGTGGTTGATGGAAAATGTGCGACCCCTGGGCAACCCCCAGAACATGGGGCTATTCAGGGACACAAGATGGGGGTGCTCAGAGCAGGCGGGCAAGAGAAGCAGAGAACATTCGGGGGGAAAAGGGCCACGGGAACTCAGCCAGCCCTGCCTTCCAGCCTGAACCACAGAAGAGTCTCACGGGACACATTGTCCTGCACAGGCTGAGAGACAAGTCCCAGGGCCTCTGGCTGGTGGCAGGTTTTGCGGATGAGTCACTAGCAAAGATGTAATTAAACCAGCTTGACGATTCACGGATTCATTTTCACTCTCCGCTTGGGCTCTGCCGTGGGACTGAAGTCTCAGGCCTCTGGATGGCCTTCAGTAACGGGGCATCCGAGCAGGGGAGCCCCGGGCAGAGACAGGAGGCTGCGCCTCGCTCCGTCCTGCAGGCTGGCTCGCACTCACACGTGGAGAACGCCCACCGCACAGGAGCAGAGGACCCAGCCTGGCGGGCCCCCCAAACAGGTCACGGGCCCTCAACACAATCACCGCACACCTCCCCAGCCCCCCCAAAGTAACGACACACAAAACACACTGCTTTCTTACTAGCGTCTGCCTCACGGTGCCCTCTGTTACAGACCAATTGCTAGCCGCCCCCCCATCCGTCTGTGGCAACCCAGACCCCCAGTGGGACAGGATTTGGAGGTCGGGCCTTTGGGAGGTCCTAGGGTGGGGTCCTCATGATAGGATTAGTGCCCTTGCAAGGAAAGAGAGACCAGAGCTCGCTCTGCCCACCCCGTGGACACGGTGAGAAGGCGGCGTCTGCAGGCGGGAAGGGGTCCAACCAGAAATCGGATCTGCCAGCCCCCAGACCTCCGCTTCCAGCCTCCAGAGCTGCGGGAGAGAGATGTGTCCGGCCTGTGTCTTGTGACAGCAACCCACGCTGCCGGAGACACCCCTGAAATCTCTCAGAAACAACTGCTACCTTACGGTCTCCTTGTCTTAGAACCGTCTCGTGACAAAGCAGCCCACCCACCAGCCACTGGAAAGGGGCTTCTGAGCCAGTGACGGCCCCAGTAACGACCCCAAACACACCTGAGCCCAGACAGACCTTCTAGTTTTCTGTTCCCGGAGCTCATGTCATCGAGACAAAGACGAATGCACCCATCTAAATATTCTGAAATGTCTAAGGGTTCGCTGTAGCTTTTAAAGACAGAAGTGGGGTTAGCTCACAGCCACTTCGCAGGCTCCCGGGCAAGGGGTCCGCCAGGGGTGAAAATAAGGTCTAAATCAACAGTCTGCACGCCAACGGTCTCCTCATCATCCTTTATAATAACAGGCGTAGCTCGCACAGCTGCAACCAGAATAAAAGCAGTGATTCTGGATTTCGTATGAATTAACAAGCCAAGAATCCTGTGACACATCAAGACACAAGTGCCAAATGGCAGGACCAAGGAGAGAACTCCAAGAAGCAAATGTCTGCGAAAACACAAAAGTGGGGCAGGGGCCACAGCCATGTGCCCACAACAGCAGGTGCCACGGAAGCCCGGCCACAGGCTTCGGCAAGGTGGGGATGTTAGGAAAGGAGCAGCACCACAAGACGGCCCCTGGGAGTCCTTGCTCGGAAGAGTTTTCTGCCCCCACCTCCCAGCACAGCGATGAGATGGAGGAACCGTCCCCGTGGACCGCCGAACGCCCAGCTGTCGCCGCCCCCGGACCTCCTCCTGCGTGGGCAGCCAGGCGACGCGGCTCCGCGTTCCCTTTGACCGCAGCACACCGGGTCGTCCCGGCCCGCCGCGGGCGCTGGGGCGCAGGCGCCTCTGAGTCAGGCACAGCACCCGGATCTGGTCCGTCTGGGCGTCTTACAGCTGCTGATGTCCACGGTCTGCGGCGGCCCCTGGGCCCTCTGCCGCAGGATCACGGGCACCACCATGTCGAACAAGGTCTCGAACAGCAGGTCCACGTTGTAGCCGGTCTTTGCGCTGGTCTCGAAGCACATCTGCTCAGCGGCCGGCACCTCCTTCTCGTCCAGCATCTTGTACTTGAGGATCTTTTTATAAAGTGCCACCGCGTCCTCTGGCCGCACCTGCCTGGGCACTTGGGG